>NC_089598.1:116125316-116308421 GCF_019320115.1 Miscanthus floridulus
TTAATCCTTTTTCTTTGTCATATCTCTCCCCCTATGTCAAATTCTCCCCTTTGTTGTCTTTTCACTATCTTAGTATACGAATATCTTTGTTTTTCTCCCCATGTACTAATATCTTTGTTTTTCTCCCCCTTTGTCATCAATGACCACAAAGGTTCAAAATGTAGATAATGTCAATCAATGGGGTGAGGATCATTTTCTAAAATTTGGTCTAATCTAGATCATTTGCCAAAGATATTTAACTCTATTTGATCTAAGGACAAGCTTCTTCACACCTCCAAATAAGGGTTATTTTGTACCATGTTGAGTTAAACACTTAGCGCTTATTTTCTAAATCAAACACTAGGTTTACAAGCCCACAAACATGTCATATCCTACCACTAGATCAAAATAAGCATAGAAGCAATAGTGGTACCATATAATCATCAAATTCATTTGATTTTCATGAATGAGCCTATTTAATGTGAGAGATGACTAGATGCACTAAATATGTCCTTAGCAAGGATGTATGCCATACCAATCAACTTTTACCTTGGATTGCTCGAAGGAGAGGCATGTCATATAAATGGGGGGGGGGGTGCATCAACACATATTTGAGAAATCCAATATGTTCAACTCATTCCTTAGCTTACAAAACCTTTTCTCATCCAATGGCTTGGTGAATATATCGGCTAGTTGATCTTCCGTGCCTACACTCTCAATGCAAATGTCCCCTTTTTGTTGGTGATCTCTTATAAAATGGTGGCGGACATCAATATGCTTTGTTCTTACATGTTGAACCGGATTGTTGGTCAACTTGATTGCACTCTCATTGTCACATAGCAATGGCACTTTCTTGAACTTGATTCCAAAGTCACTCAAAGTGGCATTCATCCAAAGTACTTGTGCACAACAACTACCGGCAGATATGTATTCGGCTTCGGCGGTTGATAATGCAACACTATTTTGCTTCTTTGATGACCATAAAATAAGTGATCTTTCCAACAATTGACATGTGCCCGAGGTGCTCTTCCTTTCAACCTTGCATCCCGTATAATCTGAGTTAGAGTAACCAACTAGCTCAAACTTTGCTCCTTTGGGATACCACAAATCAACATTTGGTGTATGCTTCAAGTATCTCAATATTCTCTTTGTAGCCTTCAAATGAATTTCTCTTGGTGAGGCTTGAAATCTTGCACACATACATACACTAAACATGACATCCGGTCTTGATGCGGTCACATAGAGTAGGCTTCCAATCATAGACCGATACAATTTTTGATCCACCATATTTTCACTTGCATCACTATCCAAGTTGCCATTTGTTTCCATTGGTGTGCTAATGGCTTTACTATCACTCATGCCAAACTTCTTGATCATGTCCTTGATATACTTGCCTTGACTCACAAATGTATCATTCTTCAATTGCTTAATTTGAAGATCAAGAAAGTAACTTAACTCTCCAATCATGGACATCTCAAACTCATTAGCCATCATCTTTCCAAATTATTCACAAAAATCTTGATTGGTTGATCCAAATATGATATCATCAACATAGATTTGCAATACAAATAAATCTTTTCTAATATTCTTGATAAAAAAGTAGTGTCAACCTTGCCCATTATGAACTATTTAGAGAATAGGAAGTCCCTCAATCTCTCATACCATGCTCTAGGTGCTTGCTTCAAGCCATACAATGCCTTCTTCAACTTGTACATATGGTTGGGCTTCTTATCATCTTCAAAATTGAGAGGTTGCTCAACATATACTTCTTCATTGATGTAACCATTGAGAAATGCACTCTTTACATCCATTTGATAGAGCTTGATATTGTGGGCACAAGCATAGGCTAGCAAGATTCTAATTGCTTCCAATCTAGCCACCGGGGCATATGTTCCTTCAAAATCAAGACCTTCAACTTGTGTATAGCTTTGTGCTACCAATCTTGCTTTGTTCCTTACTACTCTCCTATCTTTATCTTGCTTGTTTCTAAAGACCCATTTGGTTCTAATCACATTGTGTCCCTTTGGTATCTCTACTAATTCACATACTTGATTTCTTGTGAAGTTATTCAATTCTTCATGCATAGCATTCACCCAATCAACATCCTTCAATGCTTCATCTATCTTCTTTGGTTCAATGGATGATACAAAAGAGAAATGCTCACAAAATAAAGTCAATCTTGATCTAGTTTGCACACCTATAGAAATATCACAATTATAGTGTCCAATGGATGATCTCTTGCAACATTGGTTGGTTGGAGGATTGGAACTTAATTGCTTGCACTTGTTTAATCATTAGGTTGAGATGATGTACTAGCCACTTGATATTGTTCATTTTCATGAGAGCCACTTGTACTAGCTTGATTTGTATCATCTTGCACATTTGAGTTGGAGAGCACTTGCACTTGATCATCTTCATCATCATTTACTTGCCTAGGCCTCAATTCACCAACATCCATGTTTTTTATGGCATTTGAAAGTTGAATGCCTCTAACATCTTCTAAGTTCTCATTCTCTTCTTGTGAACCCTTGGTTTCATCAAATTCAACATCATGAACTTCTTCAAGAGTACCACTATCCAAATTCCAAATTCTATATGCTTTGCTTGTAGTGGAATAACCAAGTAGGAATCCTTCATCACATTTCTTGTCAAACTTGCCCAATCTAGTGCCTTTCTTCAAGATATAGCATTTGCAACCAAAGACCCAAAAATATGCTATGTTGGGCTTTCTACCATTCAAGAGCTCATATGGTGTCTTCTCTTTGTATGGGTGACAATAGAGATGGTTGCTACAATTGCAAGATGTGTTGATAGCTTTGGCCCAAAAAGATTAACTAACATTGTACTCACTAAGCATAGACCTTGCCATATCAATGAGTGTTCTATTTTTCCTCTCAACAAGGCCATTTGATTATGGAGTGTACTTGGCCAAGAATTGATGTCTAATTTTAAATTCATCACACAACTCATCAATTCTAGTGTTCTTGAACTCACTACCATTGTCATTTCTAACTCTCTTGATGGTTGTTTCAAACTCATTATGAATGTCCTTGACAAATGATTTGAATGTTGCAAACACATCACTTTTGTCCACTAGAAAGAATACACATGTGTATCTAGTGTAATCATCCACTATCACAAAGCCATATTTATTTCCACCAATGCTAGTGTATTGTGTTGGCCAAAACAAGTCCATATGCAATAACTCAAATGCTTAACTAGTGCTCATCATGCTTTTCTTAGGATGGATGTTTCCAACTTGTTTTCCGGCTTAACAAGAGCTGCAAAGCTTATCCTTCTCAAACACAATATCTTTTAAGCCTCTAACCAAGTCATGCTTAACCAATCTATTTAATTGTTTCATTCCAACATGATCAACCCTTCTATGCCATAACCAACCCATGCTAGACTTAGTGAACAAGCATGTAGATAATCTAGCTTCACTAGCATTGAAATCAACCAAGGATAGATTCTCATATCTAAAGCCTTTGAAGATCCAATTAGAGCCATCTACACTTATGATATCTACATCATCTATCCCAAATATGCATTTGAATCCAAGATCACACAATTGAGCCACAGATAGTAAATTGAAGTTCAAGCTCTCTACTAGCAACACATTGGAAATGCTCATGTCATTGGATATTGCAATCTTACCAAGCCCTTTGACCTTGACTTTACCATTATCACCAAATATGATACTATCATAACCATCATTGCCATTAGTGTTGATTGAGTTGAACATTCTTGCATCACCGGTCATGTGTTGAGTGCACCCACTATCAAGAACCCAATGCCTTCCTCTAGCTTTGTAATTGAACTACAAAAGAAGATCAATTCTTTTTAGGTACCCAAACTTGCTTGGGTCCATAAAGGTTAGTGACCAAGCTCTTTGGCATCCAAATGGCTTTCTTCTTTGAGTCCATCCATGGTTTACTAATAAACTTAGCCTTTACACCATTTGCACCCTTGGTAAGCATATAAAACGAATCAAGCTTAATGGATGATACATTAGCATTTTTGCTCTTATTTTTGCATTCATGCTCTTTTATGACCAACTTGCTTGCAACTAGTGTAAAACCGATCATTGTTCTTCACAAAACTAGTCTTATGAGGAGCAAAAGCTGCCTTGCCTTTCTTGGGGGTATAGCCCAATCCTTCTTTGTAGAGAGAAGCTCTTTGGCTACCTAAGCACATAAGCAAGTGGTCCTCACCACCATAGGCCTTAGCCAAGGTGTGAGTGAGCTTATTGACCTCCTTCTTGAGGTTCTCATTCTCAACTATTAGTGAGGCATCACAAGTGAAACCATCACTAATAGATGAGGTGGAAGTAGAAGTACTACAAGAAGGGTTAGTGGGAGGAACAATGATAGGCATAGATAATAATTCATCAATTATATCACAAGTTAAGCCTATATTACAAGTTTCAACATGCTTCTTTTTATTTTGCTCATCAAGCAAAGAGGAATGAGCCTTTTCAGCTTTTTGTGAGCCTTGCCAAGCTTCTCATGGGCTTCCTCTAGCCTCTCATGAGATGCGTTGAGCTCATCAAAGGCTTGCTTAAGGGCTTTTAGTTCCTTACATAAGCTTTTGTATTCCCTTCTCTTGATGTCAAAGTGTTCTTTAGCATCTTCTAGCATGTCAAATAGTTCATCCGTAGTAGGTTCATCACTATCACTTTCATTTTCATTTTCATTTTCATTTTCATTATCATGTTCCTCATCACTTCCATCATCACAAATTTGTACCTTAGTGGCCTTAGCCATGAAGCATGATGGAGTGTCGAAGAGAGAAGGCTTCTCATTAATTGCAATGCTTGCAAGTGCCTTCTTCTTGGTGGTCTTGTCATCATCACTATCATCATCATCACTTGAGGAAGCATCACTATCCCAAGTGACCACATATGAACCACCCTTCTTCTTCTTGAATGTCATCTTGTCCTTCTTCTCTTTCTTTTCCTTCTTGTCCTTATTGTTCTTCTTGTTGTCATTATCATTGTCGCTATTGTATGGACATTGAGCAACAAAATGATCTTTGCTTCCACATTTGAAGCACCTTCTTGAGTCTTCCTTGTTCTTAGATGAAGATTTCTTTCTTCTAGCATGGTACCCTTTCTTCATCATGAATTTGCCAAATTTCTTGACAAAGAGAGCCATCTTCTTCTCATCATCATCATCCCATGAACCATCATCTTCACTTGATGTATCTTGCTTTGCCTTGCCCTTGGATGATGTGGCCTTGAATGCCACACTCTTCTTCTTCTCATCCTTCTTCTTATCTTTCTTCTCCTTCTTTTCTTCCTTCTCATCATCATCTCTATATGTATCATTGGTCATTATATCTCCCAACACTTGGTTTGGTGTCATGGTGTCCAAACTACTTCTCACTAGAATTGTGACCAATGTGCCAAATTTTGGAGGCAAACATCTCAAGAACTTGTGGGAGAAGTCCTTATCCTTCACCTCTTCTCCAAGTGCTTTGAGATCATTGACAAGCACTTGAAGCCTATGGAACATCTCCAGCACACTCTCATCCTCCTTCATCTTGAAGCTTGCAAACTTCTCTTTGAGAATGTATGCCTTTGCACCCTTCATGGCTTGAGTGCCCTCAAATGATTCTTCCAACTTCTTCCAAGCCTCATGAGCCATCTCAATATTTTTAATTTGCTCAAATGTTCTCTCATCAATTGCATCATGAATAGCACTTAGAGCAATGTCATTGTTTTGGAGAAGCACTTCTTCGGCCACGGTGGGATTCTCCGAATCACCAATCTCAATTTTGGTTTCTACCACCTTCCACACTTTTCTATCGATTGACTTGATATGTGTGGTCATCTTTGATTTCCAATATGGATAATTTGTGCCATTAAATTGGGGTGGCTTCTTAGTGTTGTTGATTTGAGCCATTTTTACACCGAAGGTTGTTAAGCCTCAAATCACGGTGACCTCAGCTCTGATACCACTTGAAAGGTCCTAATGGCTAGAGGAGGGTGAAAAGCCTATTAAAAATTTCTACAACAACACTTAACAAACTAGTTAGACAATTATGAGGCGAAGCAAGTGTTGCGCTAGCCTACTAAAGATGCAAGCCACCTACCACGATTCTAGTTTATATAGTTTCTATCCACATAATTTCTATGTCATTATACTAAGTTAGTGTGCTCTCAAAGGCTAACTAAAGAGCGACACTAACCAAACTAACAAGCTCTCACAACTAGCTACACTAAAGAGCTTGACAACGAGTTTGCGGTAATGTAAAGAGAGTGAGCAATTTGTTTATACCGCCATGTCGAGGAAGGAGCCAATCAATCACAAGAGTGAATACCAATGAAAACCAATCACCTCAAAATCAAATGATGAATACAATGATTTTTTTTGCCAAGGTTCACTTGCTTGCATGCAAGCTACTCCTTGTTGTGGCGATTCACTCACTTAGAGGCTCACACGCTAATTGGATTCACACACCAAACCCTCAATAAGGTGCCACACAACCAACACAAGATGAGGATCACACAAGCCATGAGCAATCCACTAGAGTACCTTTTGGCTCTCCATTGGGGAAAGGTCAAGAACCCCTCACAATCACCATGATCAGAGCTGGAGACAATCACCAACCTCTGCTCGATGATCCTCGCTGCTCCAAGCCATCTAGGTGGCGGCAACCACCAAGAGTAACAAACGAATCCCACAACAAAACACGAACACCAAGTGCCTCTAGATGCAAACACTCAAGCAATGCACTTGGATTCTCTCCCAATCTCACAAATATGATGAATCAATGATGGAGATGAGTGGAAGAGCTTTGGCTAAGCTCACAAGGCTGCTATGTCAATGTAAATATGGCCAAGAGTGTGAGCTTGAGTCGGCCATGGGGCTTAAATAGAGAGCCCCCACAAATAGAGTCGTTGTACCCCTTCACTAGGCACAACACGGGGTGACCGGATGCTTCGATCATATCGACCAGATGCTGGACCTCAGCGTTCGGTCATGCAATGCGTGCCACGTGTCCCCTCTCTTTAAATACTAAGCACTCGATCTCAACAGTCAAGTGATGACCGGACGCGCTGCTGCAAAGTGACCGGACGCTGGACCTCAACATCCGGTCGTTTCCAGTAAGCATCTAGAAATGATTTTTCACGACCGACGTGTCCTATCATGCTCGACCGGACTCACCCAATGTTCGGTCACTCAGCATCTCCTCTATGCACTGCCATGTTAGTAGGACTGGACGCAACCCTCCAGTGTCTAGTCACTGAGTGACCCAGCGTTCGGTCAGAGACTGACGCTAGTGTCTTCGCTGCTTCTTCTGACTGGACGCGTCGGTCCTACCAAGACCAGTGTCCGGTCACTTACAGTGACCTCCATCTTTTCTGTCTAGGGCATCGGTGGCACCATCGGACTGTGCGCACTCTACGAGCGGATACTCCATCGGTGAAAGTTCCTAACCCTTGCTCAAATGTACCAACCACCAAGTGTATCACCTTGTGCACATGTGTTAGCATATTTTCACAAACATTTTCAAGGGTGTTAGCACTCCACTAGATCCTAAATGCATATGCAATGAGTTAGAGCATCTAGTGGCACTTTGATAACCGCATTTCGATACGAGTTTCACCCCTCTTAATAGTACGGCTATCGAACCTAAATGTGATCACACTCTCTAAGTGTCTTGATCACCAAAACAAAATAGCTCCTACCATTTATACCTTTGCCTTGAGCCTTTTATTTTTCTCTTTCTTCTTTTCAAGTCCAAGCGCTTGATCATCATCATGGCATTACCATCATCATGATCTTCACAATTTCTTCATCACTTAGAGTAGTGCCACCTATCTCATAATCACTTTGATAAACTTGGTTAGCACTTAGGGTTTCATCAATTTACTAAAACCAAACTAGAGCTTTCAATTACCCTTGATGGCCAAAAGCGAGGTAGCCGGTATGGTTGCCTAATCGGGAGAAACCTTATCGGATCAAACGTTGTGCGCCTGGTAATATTTACATTTTTGGAAACACTGAGAGGAGAAGAGGAATTCGGCAGAGCAATCGAATGGGGAATATTTAAAGGAATATTACCCTAACATTTGGAGTAATACTTGACAGCCAATTTGCTCAGCTGTTAGTTCTAATAACCGATACCAGAAAGGTATCGCTTCTAGTGCGAAGATAAACCCAGAAGGGTAAAAGCTGATACGATATGTGTCGCCCGTAGGAGCGAGGTAAACATGGACAAAGTGGTGCATGAAGTAAAAGGAAAATCATTGGAGACGATGGAATTATTTGCTTGATGTCACTTATTACAAGCTATAGACCGGAAAACACTTTGTTCACTATATCATCAGCCTGGGAGGTCAGGACTACAGAGTTGGCGGCGTCGGAGAAATCCTCGACCAGGCACTCATAATCTCTAGGGTATCCGGTGGCTGAAGCTCCACAAGAAGAAGCCAAATATCATGGCTGGAGTTAACTTGTGCAGCAACCAGCGCCATGGCAGCGCCATAACGAACGCCATGAAGAGCAACTTCTCTGACGTGGTTTGGGATGTCATACAAGCGAACTACCGGAACAGTGCCCCTGGCATTGATGAATCCCACCGTATGGTCCGTAGCTAAACGGAGGCTTTCCAGCTAAGCCGATAGATCTAAAGGATTTAAGGAAGAGGTGATCAGGGTATTGGATACAAAAGTTAAGAAGAAATAGAAAATTATGGTAAATATCTTGCCAGCGATTATGGCTTCAGCCTTGGTGAAAGCTCTAGTTTGGTTTTGGTTAATTGATGAAACCCTAAGTGCTAACCTAGTTTATCAAGATGATTATGAGATAGGTAGCACTACTCCAAGTGATGAAGCAATGGTGAAGATCATGACAATGGTAATGGCATGGTGATGGTCAAATGCTTAAACTTGGAAAGGAAGAAAGAGAAAAACAAAAGGCTCAAGGCAAAGGTATAAAATGTAGGAGCCATTTTGTTTTAGTGATCAAGACACTTAGTGAGTGTGATCACATTTAGGATAGATAGACATACTATTAAGAGGAGTGAAACTTGTATCGGAATGCGGTTATCAAAGTGCCACTAGATGCTCTAACTCATTGCATATGCATTTAGGATCTAGTGGAGTGCTAACACCCTTGAAAATGTTTGTGAAAATATGCTAACACTTGTGCACAAGGTGATACACTTGGTAGTGTTGGCACATCTACAAAGGAGGTGGTGTTTGCAGGGTTGAGATGGGTTTGGGTCCCTCTCTGCCTATTTTCTATTGCGCCGGATGCAAATTCTTGTGGTTGGCTCATTGGAGCAAGGGTGAAGAAGTTAGAAGTGAAAATGAGTTGATCGCGAAGATGCTGGCGTCGGTAAACTGACCGGACGCTGGACCTGAGATGCACCAGACGCTGGTTTCTGTGTCTGGTCAAACTGACATGGCGATACAGTGACTAGGGTTTAGCACCAGACGCTGGTCTGTGTCCGGTTAAGGTGGACCGGACGCGTCCGATTGAAGAAAATCGGATTTGGACCCATACTGTAAACGACCAGACGTTGGTGGTTCAGCGTCCGGTCAGTTTTGCCGGAGCGTCCGGTCAGTTAATAGTCGTTATGATCTGGCGGCTCAAGTTTAACTTAGAATAACACGTGGCTTATATCTATGGACCGGACGCTGTGTCTAGGGTCCTGTCAGTATGACCGAAGCGTCCGGTCAGAGCGCGTTTTGCCTAGTGAAGGGGTATAACGGCTCTATTTGATTGGGGCTCTATTTATAGCCCCATGGCCGGCTCAAGCGGACTCTCTCTTGTACATTTTCATTGACATAGCAACCTTGTGAGCTTAGCCAAAGTCCTCACACTCATCTCCATCATTGATTCATCATCTTTGTGAGATTGGGAGAGAATCCAAGTGCATTGCTTGAGTGATTGCATCTAGAGGCACTTGGTATTCGTGTTGCGCTGCGGATTTCGCTTGTTACTCTTAGTGGTTGCCACCACCTAGATGGTTGGAGCAGCGGTGGAGGATCGGCATGAGTTGGTGATTGTTTGTGGCCGCCTTCGGTGATTGTAAGGGGAGTTGTACCTTCCTAGCGGAGTGCCAAAAGGTAACTCTAGTAAATTGCTTGTGTCATTGAGTTACCTCACTTGTGGGTCGGTTCTTGCGGTGTCCTATCATGTGGACGAGGTTTGTGAATCACCTGTTAGCCGCCGAACCACCAAGTGTTGGTCGACACAACAAGGACGTAGCGTGTTGGCAAACACATGAACCTCGAGAGAAAATCGATTGTCTCTTGTCTTTAGCATTCTCTCGGTGATTGGCTATATATTCATCTTGTGATTGGTTCATCCCCTACACGTCGGTATAATCACCTTACTCACTTATTTACATTCTTGCAAACTAGTTGACACAAGCTCTTTAGTGTAATTAGAATTGAGAGCTTGCTTTATTATTTATATTCATCTAGTTGAGCTCTTTAGAGTAGCAAGGTTGAGAGCTCTTAGTGAGTAATTACATAGCAAGTTTGTGTGCCTAAGTAATTATTGCAACTAGAATTGTTGGATAGGTGGCTTTCAACCCTTGTAGAGCTAGAGCAAGTTTGCATTATGCTATTTGTCATACTAATCAAATTGCTCTAGTTGATTTGTAGTTTTTTAAATAGGCTATTCACCCCCCTCTAGTCATATTAGGACCTTTCACTTGGCCAGCCTCTCCCGCACTGGGTTAGCCTCAGGGGGTGATCGGCCCTAAACTATGGTCAGAGCTGACTCCGCAATAGCGAGGCAGTCGGCAAGTTTCTCATCGGTCCGGTCAATGGAAGCGGTCAAGTCATCGTTATCTCTTGGCCTCCTCAGATAGCGGGGAAGCTAGCGACAAATTGGTGCTGAGGATGACCCCAAAGGCTAAGCAGAGTTAGCCCTCTGCTCTGAAATGATAGGAGCATCACGAGGTGCACCCTCTTGACGATGGATGCGCTGGCGCGATGATGCAGATCCATCAAGAGCCTCCTCAGTAGATCTACTGATGTTCTCCATGATCTTAAGCCTACGAAAAAAGCAGAAACTATACTAAGGATGCAAGAAGTTTGAGACGAAGCGGGTGGTTTTTCGATCCAGAGCCATGGCCCATATATATAGCCTGGGAAGGCAAGAAGATAGACTTCACCGGGGGTGTAAAACTGAAATCAAGAACAGAAATGGATCGACACTCTAGAAATTTAGGGGACAGATAATGAAGAAATAACAAATTCGGACTTATTACTTCCCCAAATTATAAAATATCATGGGGCGGATATGAAGAATTTACATTAACCAGAGACCGACCCACCAAGACTTCTTTGGATTGAAGATAGTCCGGATCCCCACAAGGCTGAAGGTCATCATGAATCGAGTCACGTCGGCCCATTGATAGAATTATGCCAGGAAAAGGGAAAAGGCCACCCAACAGATGCTCAGCTGATTCTCGGTGGCTGGAAAACTGTGGGAAAGAAGCATGTGGATTTCCCGGTGGGCATTTGGTGGAACGAACAAGGGGAAGGTGTCCACACATTTTAGCCCTTGCAAACACTAGAACAGCTCTGCGAGCATGGTGAGAAGACACATGTGATATCACAAGACTTCTTCTAGCCACAGTAGCTGATCCTCTTGCTCGACAAGGCGCTAGAATGAGCAACACAATCACACTATGCACAAGGATTCTTCTAACCACTCAAGATCTTTATAGTAAAAGAATGGACCATGGAGGGTCCGGCGGAGCTAGAAGCACTCGAGGGAGCAGATGGAAGAAAAACATGGCTGGATTGTTGAGTTGCTCTCACCAGGATCGGATAAATATTTTATAGCCAGCCCAGAAAGATGAATCCAAGTGCCCGTGAAGCAGTGACGCTCTTGTAAAAGTTTTGAGGCATAGGTTCATGAGCCACGGACGACGAAAAATAGTAGACCCTAGATCAAGATTCTCTGCCCGTGATTGCGGATGAATCAGAGATACAGACATGATAATTTTGGAATAAAATTACTTTTATCTCAAAATTGGGGGCCATGTGTTTACACTAAAATTTAGAATGAGTCTCGCAGAGACTTAAAAGCTCCTAAGATTATGTCATCAAGGAAGCAATTGCAAGCAAATCGGAATTAGCTGATTCGAATGCAGCACCGGAATCAGCTTTCTTCAGGCAGCGCTGGCAGATAATGACAAAGGCTACGATCGGCGCTAGGACGAAACATGATGGACTCTACAAAAGGGGAAAGATTAGAGTTCAAGTTATCTTAAATTAGGAATGTTTTTCTTCATACCAAAGATTGTAATGAATCGTGATCAAGTAGGATTCATGTTTAGACTCCGGGTATAAATACCGAGCCCCGGCTATTGTAAAAAACAACAATCAATCCAATATACAAGTCATTTACTTTTTCGGCTTTGGCCACCCCTTAGGAGTAGGACTAGAATAGATCTCGGCGAGTTCTTCAGTTGTAAGTACCATCATGGCTTATACCTCTGTTCGTACGGCTGCATCGATCCGGTCGACCTCCACTGCGACTCTGGTATAAGTTAGTTATCGATTTTTGCCTAGTTCAAGTATGGCTGCATCGATCCGGTCGACTCCCACTGCATGAACTAGATCAAGGTCAAGTTATCGGCTCTACCTTAGAATGGCAGTCTTTGGTAGATTCATTAAGTTATCGATATTGCTTATTGCTTTTATTATTCATCTAAATTATAGCAATATCATTCTGCCCGATTGAGATTGATCTAGATCATCCTTATATCATATTTAACCCATCGTTTGTTAATCTAAAACTGATCTAATTTATACATTAAACGATGAGTTACGTTTTATTAGCTGTTTTACATCAATCTTGATCGTGCATAGCGTGCGGTTAAAGCATGTTGCGTCTTGAGTAGATTTATTGGCTAGCAAAAACCATTCCATGGCCCGTTATCACGTCCTGTGTGATTCTGCCACACACCTCACTGTTAGCACCGTGAAGTAGGGATCGTTATTCGGTAGATCTATTTCTGATAAGGCATGACTTTAACTGTGCGCTATACCTGAATCGACTGTTTTAGCCGATATCGAGTGCTTTCACGAGCAGTTCGCATCACGAGACCGTTGAAGTAAAGATAGGTTGAAAGATGTGTTAGCCCCATGATCTTATTATTGTATTACGGCCTGCATGATTCTGTCTTATTCCTCACTGATATTAGTAATGAGTTAGGGTCATTGAGTCTATTGTTATTTCTATGACCTGCATGATTCTGTCTCATGGCCCACTGGTCATAGCGATAGATGAGATCTAACATGTTTATTAGATTTGTCCTTAGTAAACGGTTAAATGGTGTTGAATTATTTCTTTATATAAAATGGGTTCGGTTGCTTGTAATCATTGGCTCAGCATAAACCAATCATTGTTGACATCTTATTGCTATTGATTAATATCTTCTCAAATAACGACATTTATCTAGAATGATAACCGACTCTTCTTATATAACCCAATGAGCTTCAACCGATTTATTCTTATGAATATGCTGGAATCGACTGTTTAGTCGATCTCCTTTCATAACGGCTCTCAGAGCCGCACATTCGGGACTGTCTGGTAACACCGGCAAGTTCCGCCCTTAATTATTGATAAGTTTTCTTTCCTTGTCAATTACAGGGTCAAATTGACTGGCACGTCTCGGGAGGAGTGCGTAGGATCGACCATCCCTGCGCTGAAGCTAGGCAGATCTACAGCTCCATCGAGTAGACCCTTTGGCTTGCTGCGTGTGTCCTCGGCACGGGACGAAAATTCTGTGTCGACAAAAATAAACTTGTTGTGACATACTTATTCACCAGCATAAAAGGTTTCAAATATTCCTTTTGTTTCGCCTTTCCATATTCCTCTCCAGCATATCTTCTATTTTTTAGTTGGCACTTGGCACTGCCCTTCTTTTTCTATTGGTATATTCTCTGCAGGCATCTGTTAGGCTGATTTCAAAGGCAATTTCTGTCATGTATCTCATCGCTTAGTTCCTTTTTCCTTTGAAAAAGACAGTACGTTCTTCTATTGTTCCTTTCTGATAAGGCCATTATTTCTGTTTTATTTGCCTCTATTTGGTTATGCTGTTCGTTAGGTTTTTGCCCAGGCATTTCATGTAATCATAGGCTTAATAATCATTTAATAATTCATCTGCATAACATAATCAGATTCAGATGTATATGAATGCCTGTCTTTAATAATCTCCTGTCATTGTATGCCTATGTTTTGCACTAGGCAAAATAATAAGGATTTAAAATTCGCTTTGCTCCCTTACACAATCTTCTGTCCATTGTTTCATGCCTTTTGTTGTGCTGTTATGCTGGTACTGAATCTGTTGCAGCAAATTCCTCCCAGCCGTCTCTTTCCCTCTGGTTTCCTCTTGCACCTTTCTGCGCGCGGCGCCGACGCCGAACAAAGTGGAGCAGTGAACGTGAATGCAGCCATGGCCATGTACACCCCCTCCTAGGATTGTGTAGGGGACCAAAGAACGCTAATTCGTTCAAAAAAGCAAAAAAGAACCCTAATGGCCAATGGCAACCCTGCATGAAAGGCCACAACTTGCGAAATGCTTTGGCTAATCTATATAAGCCAGTCCTGTCACTTCTTGAGCTTTAGTTTCGCAGTGGTTCATCGATTGGCCGGGCAGGGTTTCAGGGACCACGCTAACCTAGCTGCTTCTGCAGTTTACTGAGTCATTTCTGATGAAGCTAGGCTCTTTTGCAGAGGTCCATCTCCATCCATGGCTTTCTTTGGTCAGAGTATATAGGAGGGGCCTGGACCATCGCCGTCTAGCGCTCATGATCAGTCCCTTGACATGCCATGTTTGGCTGGTACTATGTGAAGATCTGGCTCTAAACTCTCTGAAGCAGGGATGTGAGTGTACTTTCTCCTTGTGTTGTGGACCTCTCATGCGGCGTTGGTGACATGGACCATGCATCAGATCAACATCATGGAAGCATCAGATCTGCACCAACTGAAAGGTTCTTGTTATTGGTGGGGCACAGGGATTTAGGTGATCTCGGAATAATATTTGGCTGATTTTGCGCATGGAATTGATGATGAATAAAGAAGATTTGGTTGCTTACTTGTGCTGGAATATAGATCAGGTCGTTGAAGCTGAACTGCTGGGGTTTAGTAACCAAAGTACCTATCAATATCTTTTCGGATTGATTGGTTTCGTCAGTCAAAAGATGGATGGATAAGCCGGCTGAAGCTATTTTGTTGCGAGAGAAAAATATTGTAGATTCTAGCTAATAAGTCGGCTCATAAGTTCAAGCGAACAGGGCCTAGCATGATGAATTCTGATTTCTGCATGATTGGAAGGATGAGCAGATGACAGAAATGCCCTTTTCATCTCATTTTCTTTTTTTCCCACTGAATATTTCTGCCAACGGTCAATTTGATTTGGACTGCTAGATTTTAAAACTAATCTGAGTTGGAATTCTTCTTATTAGTTGTTGCTTATAATTACAATGCTAGTTAAACTGTAAAAACAAGACCCCAAAGTTCACTGCATTTACTGAAGAGCTCCGTGCCCTTATATGTACTAAGTCACATTCTGACCAACTGGCGTTGTGAATCATTGCAAGCTGTTGCCGTCGTCGTCTCCCTGTCAGTGCACGCCATTTTCGTCTGTGGATACTTGCAGATGAAATTGGCGTGCGTTTGGAGCGCTTTCAGCCTTGCACCAATTTGCCATGCACAGTTCAGGAAAACACGTTAACCGGTTCTTCTTCCTTGGACATTGATTAGAAAGAAACTAAGACAAACCTCGCTGTTATCCTAAACCCAGAAGCAAATGCTACCGTTACAGACATCATCACTTTAGCTTGGGTGGTTTGATACCACAAATGGCAAGGCAGGTGATTGCCATTGCGGTACCAAGCGTATGTACACGTGTGTAGTAGTCAAAACTTGGCAGAGGCGAGGTGGTTAGCCCTCTGCCTACACCTGCCATGCATGGTTCGGTGGCCATGGCTACGTCAAAACTCGCGGGGATCGACGAACAGGACCGTCCCGGACGGTACCGGCGCCGCCCAGCCGTCGTCGTCGTCGTCGGCATTTTTGGTGAGGTTCTTGATGCACCAGACGTCCTCGTCGCAGGAGAAGCGGCGCCACCTCGGGACGGCGGCGGCGGCCGGGTCGTCGGGCGCGACGTCGGCGGCGACGACGGCGCAGGCCGGGTTCTTGCGGGCCACGTTGTGGGCGTGGTGGCAGAGGGAGCGGAGCAGGTTCGGGCCCGCGGGACCGGACATGCGGAGGCCGTAGAGGAGGTAGGCGCCGAAGGGGCGGAAGATGTCCGGGATGGAGGGGACGCGCATCCACGGCGCGCCGCGGTCGAGCGCCCGGAGCGCGGCGAGCGACGCGCGGAGCAGCGCGGGCGCGCCGCGCACGCGGAGGCGCATGGAGCGGGTGGAGTCCCAGACGCTGAGCACGGCGAAGGACGGCGGGGCGGACGGGTCCCGCTCCGGCCCGCTCTCGATGGCCACGAACGTGCCCAGCGTGAGCTTGTGGGCGAGCAGCGCCGGCATGTCGGCGGGGAGGAACTCCGTGGCGTGCGGCGGGCACAGGCGCGCGTAGGCCGCGGCCGCCAGCGGCGGCGGCAGCGGGAACACGCGGTGCGCGCTCGGGATGGGCAGGCGGTGCGCGTGCACCGGCCGGCCCAGGAACTCCGGCCGCCGGAACGGCGCGTACCCGAACCGGCCCGTGAACAGCGCCAGAGAGGCCGCGTTGGACGTCGTCGTCGCCATCGTCGCGTGCGCCGCGCCGCGCTCACGGCACCACTCCTCCGCGCGCTCCACCAGCGCCGTTGCGATCCCCAGCCGCCTGCAAGAGAGCGCAATTAACGTAAGCACACATACAGCCGTTCAAACTTCAACCCATGTGACGGCGGCGGCTGCGGCGCCTCGAGAACCGTGCGTGCGTGCGCCTGCAGTGGACTCCGGCCAACCAGCCGGAACGGTGGGCCCACTCCGCGGCGCGCGATTAGGCAAGCAGAGAAGGTACCGTGTTGTGTGCATGCGCATCCATCCGCATGAGGTGAAAACTGAAGAAACAAAAAGAGTGAAGTGGTGCGGAGGACATGGCCACCGTGACACCGTACCTGTGAGACGGAGAGACCCTGAGGCCGAGGAGGCAGGCCACCTTCACGTATGCCGCCGGCGACGGCTGCTGCTGCTGCTTCGGGTTCGGGTAGGAAGATGGTTTCTGTTTCTTGCCGCCGCCTCTGCTCACCACCCTAACGCAGGCCTTGATGAGCCCGACCATCTCCGCCTCCTCGCCATACTCGCAAACCTGAGCATTGCAAATTCATCAGCCAACGTACAGAATAATCTGATAAATTGTCACTGTCGAATGCGTGCATCTTTCATTCGTGCACATCAATTATCAGTAACAAATTGATCTGTCTGTTGGCCCATGGGATGATCGGCTCAGGTGAGTGAACCACTCACCAGTCTTGGCGAGCACCCGCTAGTGTTGCTGAGCACCCACTAGCCGTGCCGATCACGAACAGGCGTTGTCCGTCCCCACACACTGTAGCTGGAGCTAGAGGAAGAAGGGAGAACAGAGCATGCACGCACAATTCAAAGACACCAGCGTTGGCCGAAGCCGTCTGTGAGATGGCAAATCTAAACTCTCTTTACTGAGTTGCCATGGTAGTCTATTTATACAACTCTATCCATCTAGTCCTAGTATAGCCCACACGCTGTAACAGTAACTAGATAACATACAGGGCTCACTTTGCGCCGGCCCCTCCCACACGCTGTAACAGTAACTAGATAACATACAGGGCTCACTTTGCGCCGGCCCCTGTATGGCTACAGTGCTGTAGGTGAGCCATACGGCATCTGCACTTGCAGCTACTATAGTATCACAGCGGAGGGCTTTCGGCGCCGCCTTCACTTATTGTGTTCACGCAAGAAAAACAGTAATTTATTCTAACACTGTCCCTCTCCCTCAGTGTTTGAACTCCAAAGACTATACCACACCGATCGGATTGGTGTGCCAAACAAACAAACAGTTCTTCTTTTGTTTATCGTTAGTTCTGTGCTTGATAATTTGGTAGCTTGCTGCTGCGCGTAGATTAGTTAGGCCGCCACTTACCAGCATGACGTGCTCCGGTGCGTGGCGGACCCTCGCCAGCGGGTCGCCGACCTGCTCGACGGAGAGCGACATGCCCTTCTTCTTCTTCGTCGTCTTCCTCAGCTTGCTGCCGCCACCACTGTGGTCGTCGTCGGGTGTGGTGTCGTCGCCGGGTGTGGTGTCGTCGCCGCACAGGCCGACCTGGCACCGGCGCTCGAGCTCCTCCACCCCCTCCAGGTCCCTCTCCATGTCGAACTCCCTAACCCTAAACGACACCTTCTTCTCTCCATTCATGACGCTGACCTCAAACTCAAACGACAGTATATCTAGCTTAGCTTGTTCGTCGCTGTCGCTACTAGGTTAGCTTAGCTTAGCTTAGCTCAACGAGAGCTTAGCTTGCTGCGCTGCTGCTCCTCTCTTCCACGACGAGGAGGGCGGGCGGCAAATTTATACAGGTAGCTAGTGGGTTGACGGGGACTCGGGGAGAGACCGGGGCAAAATGGTAATCTCCCACGCACTTCCAAGTAATAATCCACACAATGCTTACAGCTCGAACACAGACACTGCACACTGTGTGGCGAGAGGTGGATCTTCGGCTTCGTTCCAGACCATTCTCAACGAGATTCCTTCGGGTAGTAGCATGTGAGTGAAAGCACTAGAATCATGGGCAGCATGGCAAAAATAAGTAGGCACCTTTCCGAATTAGGGGTCCTGGAATTGGAGCTGCCCGACTGATGAGCGTATATATATTTGGAACCGTACCATCCTTCTTTTTCACGAGTCCAGACTTCAATAATCCTACGGCGTGTTTGGCACAGCTCATAACAGCTTCATGAGTTACTGTGAGCTGTTTTTTTTATTAAATACTCATTTTAAAAACAGCTTCATGGGTAGCTTATCCTAGCTTCATCTCCCATATTATAGTCATTCTATTCATTTTTCCACCATGTGAAGCTGTTTTACCAAACACTTGTTTCAAACCAACTCAGCTTTAACAAAAAAAAAAGTTACTAATGAAGTTATTTTTGTAAAAAAACAGCTCATATGATGAAGCCGAGAGCTGTGCCAAACGGGACCTATATAATCACCTGTTTAGGGGCGCACAATAGACGCGCATATATGGTTTCCCATGAATTCCACATAAATTTCAGCACAATAAGCGCACACACAGCACAATCGCAACAAACCCTGATTTAATTAGTTTCTCCATTCCAAATGAGGGACATAAAAATTTAGAGTTTCTCATATACTGAATAAAGGAAGACCAAGCTGATCGAGTTGTTAAATGCTTCATGGTTTGTCTCTAATTGGCACCCATGCCTGCCAGTGGGAGCTGTTCTTTTATCCAGCAACCAGTCTACGTCCATGTCGTCGTCGCTCCCGAATTTTTTATAATTTGGTCCTTTTTTTAAAGTTTCTCACAAATAGACCCCTGGCGGAAAGAATTCAGAAAATGGACCCTTCGCTCGGCGCCATTAATGCTGGCGCCGAGTTAGGCGCCAGCGTCTCTGGCGCCGAGCTCCTGGGCACGGTCGATGACCTGCCAGGGGGCTTGGAGCCAGAGTGACTGGCGCTGAGCTCGGCGCCGTAGATCTTGGCGCCGAGCTCGGAAATATCTAACGGGCCCGCGCCTTTCCTCTCTTCTTTTCCCTCTCTCGCCCTAGCTGAGCAAGGGGCCCGCACTTCTGGAGTTCCCATCTCCTGGCTACGTGAAGAGTTCGCACAGTGCCCCGAGGAGGCAGATGAGGAGACGAGATGAGGAGACGGTTGGGTACTACTGCCGGGCGTGGATCCTACACCTTTTTGCCTGCGTTCTCTTTCCCGATGCCACGGGTGACAGTGCGTCCTGGATGTGGATCCACTGCCTCAGTGACTGGGACCAGGCGGGTCAGCACAGCTGGGGCTCTGCAGTCTTGTGTTTTCTATACCGGCAGCTGTGCGAGGGGTGTCGTCGGTCTTCGTCTAACCCGTCACTTGGTGGATGCGTGTACCTGTTACAGCTGTGGATGTGGGCTCGTCTTCCAGTTGGTCGTCCAGAGGTTCTAGATCGTCGTGAGTGGTTCCAAGGTTAGCCTCCAAGTCGCCAGCCGACGTGGGCGTACCTTTGGGACCAGGTCAGGGTTCCGCACACGAGGATAGACCAGACGTACATTGAGTACACGAACGAGCTAGACACGCGTCGA
The DNA here is from genome assembly GCF_019320115.1 of Miscanthus floridulus. Taxonomy (NCBI): domain Eukaryota; kingdom Viridiplantae; phylum Streptophyta; class Magnoliopsida; order Poales; family Poaceae; genus Miscanthus; species Miscanthus floridulus. The sequence goes on from NC_089598.1 coordinate 116,145,559, forward strand.
GGTATAATTCTCGAGGATGACCCCGTTTTTACTAAAACTCCTCACAAAACATTTCTTGCATCTAACAAAACGGATGTAATTTAACAAACATCAATCAAAACATCACAAATAAATATCAATGAGAACCATAACTACAATACAACCAATTTCGTTCTAAGAACTGAAAGCAGTTAGCATTAAACCCTAAACCTAGGGTTTCTCATTTGATCCACAACAATGAACCCATAACATAACTACATGCGCCTAGGTTTGCTAGCTTTTTCCACACCTTGGAATCAACCTACGGTTGTATAATACATATATTGAGGGATACAATGAAACCCTAAGTGATGACGATTCTTAGGTTCAAAAATCTGACTAATATATACCGAATCGATGCGAAAAAAAACAAGGAGGGGAGCGAGGATACCTTGCTCTCGAAGATCTACGGATCAAATCAAGGTTTTCAAGGTCCAATATGACGATTCGTGAGGTAGGGTGAAGTGGGGAGAGAAAACCCGAGAGGGAGGAGAAAGAAGAGGAAGAACGCTCGGGCAAAAAGGTTGGGCTAGGGTTAAATGCAGGGAGCTCGGCGCCAGTCACTACGGCGCTGAGCTCGGCGCCAAGATCTACGGCGCCGAGCCCCCTGGTCATCGACCGTGCCTAGGAGCTTGGCGCCAGAGACGCTGGCGCCTAGCTCGGCGCCAGCATCAATGGCGCCGAGCTAAGGGTCCATTTCCTAAATTCTTTCCGGCAGGGGTCTATTTGTGAGAAACTTTCAAAAAATAGCCAAATTGTAAAAAATTCGGTTTGAACAACCACCAGACCAGAGAGCATGAGAGCAGCACAGATTGTTTAACAAAGTGATGGCATCTAGGCAGCAATCCAAGCAGATCAGAGGGGGTATGAGCACAAAAGCTGTAGCAAAGTGTGGAGTATAGGACATGTTTTGTCAAGTGACTAGGGTTTTAACGACAGGACATGTGTGTAGTACGGTGTACTGGAGCGGAATTAACTTGCATTTGGCCTAATTGGCGCGTCAAGAGTACAGAGCTTCTTGGCAGTTTGCATGCCAATTTGCATGCATCACCATCCCTTTTTGACCCTCACGGGCTCAATTTCCTTGCAGGCTCTGACTCCTTTCCAACTGGTGACAGGTGGCCCGGCCCTGCTTGGTTGCTTGTGCCTTTCCCTAACCCTAGCTAGCTTTTGCAAAAGAGATTGTGTTCATGGGGCATAGATTAATGGAAGCATGCAAAGACATGGAAAGGAGCGAGCTAGGAGGAGGAAGAGGGGTTAGGGACGGCGGAGGAGGAGGGGTCAAAAGGCATTTGCTTGACTGGCAGAAATATACGCGTTGATTAATGGTGTTTGATTTGTTTAATGACGCCGCCGCCGTTGTTGCATGACTCAAGAGACTGAATAGTCAAATCTTTGCTAATCACTTACTGTCTGTCAGCAGCGGTGGACCCAGAAAATATTTTAGGGAGGGCTGAACAACACTGCTGTTCGATCAAGTCTCAGCCCCCCTATACTATAGAATTTTGTCTAAAAATTCATGGAGGCTCCACAGGGGTTCCACTGCTGCGATACGGGTAGGAGGGCTGCTGCGATACGGGTAGGAGGGCTTGAGCGCCCCCCCCCCCCCCCCCCCCCCCCCCCCCCCCCCCACACACACACCCCAGCGCTGTGTCCGCCCCTGTCTGTCAGTTGGGCTGGCTTCTAGCGTGTGGTGTTTCGTTGTCCAAACCTCTTTTACTTGGAGTCCAAGTTGTGGTTTACTAGTGTCTTTCGCGAGTCACGACCAGTCCGAGTAAAATATGAGTGAAGTGATTTCGGTGCAACTGCTAGTCTAGACGCGATTTGTCAATATATGAGCAAAGTCAATGTAGTTGCCTTCGTCAAACATAGGAGACTCAGACAAGGTATGTATGAACAAGCTAGGAGTCGGTCTTGTCTCTAATTATATACTAGCTCGTTGCATACTTAACATTATAAGTATTGGCATGCAAACTAGCTAGGTACTGACCCATCAATGTTCAAACAGTTTGAAACTTTGGATCGTCCTAATAAATAACTCTTTTTTTCAAAGTTATTTTTGCGGGGTTTCAACAGATGGAGGGTGTCACCGTGAGGTAACCATGGTAAGCTACCATCAACAGTTGGAGGGGTGTCCGTTATCGGATTTTGTAGTTTTAGGTTAAAATTCCAATGACCAATATGTGTAAATAGAAGGTTGTTGAAAAATGTATTTTACCCTTTTGTTATATAGTAGGTCAAACTTGGGATTGTTAGACTCAGCTCCTCCGGAAACGTGATTTTGTCCATTATTTTTAGGAGAAGTACGTATTTCTTAATGAATTTACATTTATGTACAACCCCGGTGCAAAAAAGAATGCAATTCTTCTTTTTCAGGAGTCAAACATTTTTTATGTTTAACCAATCAATACAAAAAATACTAATATTTGTGATACCGAATAAGTATCTATGGAATATATATTTTAATAGTAAATCTCTTTGTAGATATTAGGTCCTCATTTTCAAGGCTTCCCTAGGACCTTCGGTTTGGACTTCTATGTCTTTTCAGGTCAAACCTTGCCAAAACGGCTCTACATGAGAAGCCGTAGAGGGAAGAAGCAGTTTTTTTATTACAAGGGGTGAAGTCATGTCATTTGGAAAAGAAACCCTACCAAACAAAATCTAAATGGTTAAGACTATTTTATTATAAAATTGATTAAAATCTATGTTTTGTGTGTGTGAGAGGGGGGGGGGGGGGGGGGGGGGGAGAGGGGGACGGAGTAGTGTACACATACGTACGGAGTAATACACTGGCACATGCATGCGACCGTATAATTAACCATCAATGCTGCATATATATCCATGCACACACGTCTATGCATGTTTTGACTCGAGCTTGTCCCTTTACTAAGCTAGTTTGACCCAAAGGGTACGGTGAGGAGGGGTCGTTCGTTCCACCATGCATGTTCATCAAATCAGCTGAGCGACGAGGCTTTTTTGCATGGTAGCCGGCCGGCCCTAGCGGCGCCCGCCCAAAGCTGAGCTTCACGTGCCCTCTCAATGCAAGCATCCCATCAGCGCCAGGTGTTTTGGCCGACGTGACTTGAGATCGATCGATCGAGAGAGAGAGAGGCAACACCAGCAGCAGCACCACGTAGGAGTACGTGACGGACACCATACCTGCTTATTACTAATGAAGGTGCTCTAAGAGCTGTCATTTTAGCTAGGTGGCCATGCCTAAATTAAAACGAATTAAAACCATCTTCTGTGGTGCTTTCCTTATTTACTTCATCCAGCAACTAATGCGAGTGCATGTCCAATTAGTTAGAGCGCAGTGACAGATCTAGAAATTTATAGAAGAAAGGGGCTCCAATCATCTTTAACCTCTAAAGCCTTTTCTTTATGTCTTCTATGTCTATTATAATTAGGAGGGGCTCCATTATCATAGAAGTGGTAGGGGGGATTGAGGCCCGCCAGCCCCACCGGTAGATCCACTCCTAGTTAGAGGCGAGTACCACAAATTGAAATTATATACGACCTAATAAAATGGGGCACCTAGGTCATTTTCGCCAAACATTGAACAACACTTTATAATGATGTTTTTTGGGGGGACAAGGTAGTAGTATTAAAAAGGGAGGGAGAGTAAAACATTTATTGTCCTGTTTGACGAACTCTAGCTCTAAGTAATCTATCTATGGCTCTAGAAAATCCTGGACATAGAGCTGAAAACATGTTAAATGTAGTTACATGACTCATTTTTATTTATATTTTCAATTAAATAAAAAATATTTAAACCACTTTCATTAGCCTACAAACTATAGATCCAGCATAGATCTCGAAGCTAGAGCTGCCCAAACGGCCCTATACCAAGTGGTGGTCAGCAATTCCGATCCGGCTAGCATCCGATTAATTTTTCACAAAATTCGCAAGCTAAGCTAGGCATATGGAACCGTAGCCTTTCGATTTCATCTTTCTTCTTCCATGCATATATGCATCATCTCTAAATCACATTTTGTCGATGCCTTTTTTGGCATCAATATCTTTGACCAAAGCCGAGAAGGAATTAAGCCGCTATTCCAACTGGACAGGCATATGAAATGATTCCCCTCTCATTAGCCATTAAACATACCCCACTAGCTAATCTCAAGGCCACCAAGAAGATACTCCAAACTCCAAAGTGAGGAGATATATCCCTAGCACGCCCAATGGCCTAGGTACGTGATTCCTTTTTGGCCCTTTTGAGAGAGGTACACGTACGTTCTTATGTGCTACCATCCATCTTTATCTCTGCTACTAGTCCTAGCGCTAGCTAGGCTTGCTTGCATGCTCTCGCGTTTACTTGGTGATGTGAGAGCTAGCTCTCTGCATGCATGATAATGATGCAAATATAATATACTATATATATGTGCATTCATATGCAAATGAGCTAAAGATGCACTTTCAGTGTTGGACACGTTTCTAAACACAAGAGGTGGAGAGGTAGTGGCGACCTAAAGATTTGGTAGACAGTACATGCATGGCTGACATGAGACTTTGTGGTGTTGTTTTTGTAATAGTTGGCGTTGTTTTTGACAATTCTAAAGGTGGGCGCCTTTTTTTTTTGAGCGTCAGTAAAATATTCACACGCCAAAATCTGTACCTTTCGAGATATTATCCCTTAGCAAAGCATGCATGTAGATCAAGCTCAGGGGAAAAGGTAGATTAGCTACAGTACTAGATTACGACAAAGGCACTACAATAACTAGGGCTTTGATTGTTGGACAACGAAGGACCATGCATGGGAGCCCTTTAGTTCAAATAAAGAATGCAGGCATTAGTGGTTTGAGCTTCGAAAAATTAATGGAAGCACAACGAATGAACACCCGTGCCCTTACTTGTGTGCCTCCAGCAGCTAGTATACCCGACGATCTTCAGGCGATCGATGTTTCATGATGTGATAGGCTGCAACCTGCAAGCATACGGAGTATATATGAGTCCACTCATCAGTCCACCATGACCAGCTCATGAGTTATAACCATGCAGATATTCTTGTCCAATTGTTGCTATTTAATTCATCAGCTCCACTGATGATGCGATGTGTATATGTATCAGCAGATTCTGCACGCGAGACTACGGCTGGATCGATTATGAGCCATGATTTGGCGGGCATGCACGACGAGTGGTCAACACCACACCCGGCAGCATCCCCGCGCCGCGCCGCGCCGGATGCTTAGGGCATGATTGGTTTCCCCAATCCACCCGTTCGAATATTCAGGCTGGCCCAAATAATAATTTCAATAAATCTCAAAGATCAACTCACACATTCATAATACGGTGGTGAACTTTAGTCCCACATTAAACAGTTGAGTTGTCTTCTCGGGAAACGAGATATGCACTTATTTTGGGACGAAGGGAGTAAAAGTATTTTCTAAACTATGACTATGCTATGCTATGCTATGCTATGATATGATATGACTAGGTACAAATGTTTATTCAGGATTTCATGTATTGACCTATACATCCAACAAGTGCAGGACCAACAATAAAGTGTCTGCATGATTGCTTGCGTATCATACCTACGCACTCGTATTAGACAGCGTGGGATCGTCAGTTTATCATCACTGTACTTACCGCTATTTTTTTTTCGGTTGAATAATTTTGCTTTGTGGTCCGGTTCTTGTTTTTTTTAATGCATTCTTCGGTTGGAGGCCGGTAAAGGGGGAAAAAGGACCCATAGTTGAACTGACAGTGCTTTTTTTCTTCTTCACATACCGTTAGTGTTGCATTGACTTGTTATCGTCCCTGGCCGGGTGTACAGTCGTACCTTTTGACCGTGTATCTATTCCGGCAACTTCTTATATTAGTGCAAATTCTATGGAAGCACGTCATAAAAAAGACAACAACTGCTGAAATTAAAGTTTCTGATAGATGTTATACAATATAATTAACCATACACAAACACAACGTTTGCTAATCTACCACGCGTACGTCTCCATTGCCACCCACCACACGAGCACAAAGCTAGGAGTAGTCCTAGAACGAGACACTCGGACACAGCTGATCTCTTTTTCTTGCCTTTCTTTTTTTTGAAACTAGTAGGACACAGCTGATCTTGGGCACTCCACAGTCTCCATCATCGAAGCGTTTCCATGCTTCTCTTTCTCTCCGTAAAAACGTTGTTATTACGCCCACAGTGCAGTGGATAATATCTGCAGGTTCTAGTGCATGCCCATGCACGTAATGCCAGTTCTCTCGGGAACCTTGTGAGTCGCGCGCGAGAAAGAGAGAGATCGATCTCGACGCCGGCTCTCCATGCAGGCCCATGTGCGGAGTGCAGTCCTACTCACCTCTGTAGCCATGCATGCCGCCATTGTCCCACATGAAGCTAAGCAATCCTGACATGCATGACCCATAGGACTGAACATGTACGTACTCCATTCCTTGGGCTTGTTTAGGAATCAGTATTTAGCACTATAGTACTTTCGTTTGTATTTAACAATTATTGTTCAATCATGGCCTAACCAGGCTCAAAAGATTCATCTCGTAATTTATAATCAAACTATGTAATTAGTTATTTTTTTATCTATATTTAATACTCCATGCATGTGTCCAAAGATTTAATGTGATGAAGAGAGTGAAAAAACTTGCAATCTAAATAAGGCCCTTCTAAAAAAACGTAATTCTAACTTGCTATGGGCACGTGTTAGAGAGAAAAATATTAATATTGTTCGTTGTCTAAAAAATACGGTTTATAAGTGTTTGATGTGTGGTGACAAAGTGGTCAAACACGGATGCCCATCGCCTTTATTTGCGTCCAGCTCGGCGTCTTCCCTCCCTGTGCATGCACTGGTACACAGTACTACTGCATGCCTCACCTGAGCGTCTGGAGCTTTGCCGCTGTCGTCTATCACGTCGGCCGGTCATGTTCATACTAGTACACTGTTGCCCCTGTAAGGACAGAACCCAACTCTGCTCGTCTGCCCGGAAAAGGTGCTGATCGAAGACAAGATAGTACCAGCAGTGCAGTGCTCATCGGTCATACTGGAGGCTCTGACCCTGTAGACGTCGTGCTGTGAGATTAGGGCCTGTTTAGAATCCAAAAATTTTTGCGCAGTAACCGTCACATCGAATCTTGTGGCACATGCATGGAGTACTAAATGTAGACGAAAAAAAAACTAATTACACAGTTGGTCGAGAAATCGTGAGACGAAACTTTTGAACCTAATTAGTCCATAATTAAACACTAATTACCAAATACAAACGAAATGCTACAGTGAGCCAAAATCCAAAAAATTTTGAATCTAAACGGGACCTTATTACATGCATGGTGAAGTTGTACGGACCGCATGCAGATTCCAACACGCCACAGTTCCTGATTGATCACTACTCCATCGGAGCACTGTTCATACCTGCGTGCATAGGAGTCGTACAAGCAAGAGTAGAAAGAAGCTGGCTGCAGTAGATGCATGGCATGGGAACACAAAAAAGGGCGGGTACGTGTGCGCGTGGGGCAAACGAATCTGGCTTTTACACGGCACGAAAGATCTCTTGTCGGGCCCAAAAGGCCAAAACATTCGTGGATGCCGCAGCCGCCACACGATGGTTGGAGTTGGATTGGATATGATGCTCGTATAAATAGGACGAATCTCTGTCGGTCTAATCTTCGTGCTAAGCTGATACTATAACTGATAGGAGTAACATTCTGGTGGCACGGATGCAAAAGATGGCTATGTACGTGTACGACTCTCAACGCCTACTCTTCTTCTTGTTATATGAAAGTATGTCGTAGTATATAGCTACATGGTCCCTCCAAAAAAAAAAAGAATTCTAGCTAGCTTTTTTAAGTGAATGAATCAATCAAGTTTGATCAAATCAATGAAAAATTACTAATATTTATATTTAATAGATTAGTCATGTAATATACTGTAAACTTATTTGGAGACATAAATGTTGACATTGCTTTCTATAAATTTAACCAAACTTTAAAAACAACTTAGTTCATAATTAAAATTACATTTTTTTGGACGGTAGAAGTATATCTTTAGTCATAAAGTCATCTATAATTAGGGGCTCCCTATCTATAAGTAACGTTCTTAGAGTGTCTGAACGTAGCACGCATAGCTAGTTAGATTGCTTGTGACGGAATCTGTGCATCTAGATTAAAGTCCTCAGCATGTTTTCATGGATTTAATGAAGTTATTCTTTTAGTAGTAGGCATCGTGCCCATCAACAAGTAAGCGCTTGTGATCACTTCGTCAACTTCGAAATTTGTGAGGGGCCGGGCTCTTGTGCTCATCCTCTCAAGAAAAGACAAAGAGCAACTCCATAGGAATCAAGGTACTGAGTAGCTCCTTGGTTCGAGCTAGATCAAAGATCAAGCGCTCAAGGTATCGAGACAACCTTGCGGGTTAGAAGCTTAATAGAGGAGCAGTGAAACAATGAGCTCATCTCAACTAGACTAGGGTGACCGACAAATCACTGATCGATGCCATAGAATAAAATCTTGTGTCTTTCTTGTTCTATCCCTTGGGCTGAAGTCCAATTCATTCTTAATTTGTGCTGTTTACTTTCCTAGCATTGAGTTTCTTACTTGTCATCTTAGGTTGCAAACCCTAGTCCTGTTTGCTTATGCTAAAATTTTGTGAGAGAAAAACACTGTTCCATGTCTAAAAAATAGCTTAAGCGAATATGGGCCCTATAGATAGGAAGTAGTATATTATGGCTCTCTTGTGGTACTACTTCAAATTTGCTTAGTGTCTTTATTTTTAGTGTTACCGTCCATTCACCTCTTCCTAACCTGTTCTTGAGATTCTACACTAATGATATATGAACATGAACATGGTTATATATATAACGCACTTCATGGTTATTGAATTGTTTCCATGATAGCTTATATTTAGTTAGTTTGTATATTATTTTAAAATGGTTCTATACTTAAAAAATAAAGTGCATTTTAACATTTAGATGGACTATATGGTTCTATACTTAAGGAATTATTATTCGACAGTTTAATATTTCTCCCGAAAAAAATGTCTTTTCCAGCGTAGACCTGTCAGCTGCAGCTTAATATTTTTTGACTGATTTCTGCACTCCACTCCACTAGGAAACAGCCAAGCATCCATGTGTAATGACCGGCCGCGGCGACCGCGAGGTCTCCATGCATGTCTCATTCGCTGCGCCTGCGAATCCACCGAATTTTTTACAATTTGGCATTTTTTTAAAGTTTCTCACAAATAGACCTCTAGCAGAAAGAATTCAGGAAATATACCCTTAGCTCGACGTCATTGATGCTGGCGCCGAGCTCGGCGCCACCGTCTTTGGCACCGAGCTCCTGGGCACGGTCGATGACCTGCCAGGGGGCTCGGCGCCTGAGTGACCGGCGCCGAGCTCAGAAATATCTACCGAGCCCGCGCCTTTCCTCTCTTCTTCCTCTCGCGCCCTAGCCCCGCCGCCGCCGCCGCCCTTGCCCGCGCCACCGCCGCCCCTGCGCCCGTGCTCCCGCCGCACCACCCCCGCGCTGCGCCCGCACCACCGCGGCCGCCACCGCGCCCGCTCCACGCCGCGCCCAAGGCAGCGCTCGTGCCGCGCCGCGCCGCCGCCCCACGCCGAGCCAGCACCGAGCGCGCGCCGCTGCCCCGCGCCCGCGCCGCCGCGCCTACTTCCGCTCCCGCGCCACGCCCGAGGCCGCGCCCACGCCGCCGCCCCGCGCCGCGCCCCTCACCGCGCCGAGCCCGCGCCGCCGCCCCGCGCCACGCCCGTCGCCGCATCGAGGCCGCCCCCCGCCCCACGCCGCGCCCCTCGCCGCTCCGAGGCTGCGCCTGCTCCCACCCCCGCGCCCGAGGCCGTGCCCGCGCCCCCGCCCTGTGCCACACCGAGGCCGCCCCCCGCCCCGCGCCCCTCACCGCGCTGTCTCCCGTGGTTGGCCGCCGCGACGCCTCCACCGCCCTCCACCGTCGTCCTCGCCTTGCCCTCCACCGTCGGCCCTAGGCCGCGCCCATCGAGCCGGACTCGCCGCGCGTAGCCCTGGGCATCCCGCGCTCGCCGCGCGCCACCGCTGTCGTCTGCCGCGCCACCGTCAGCCCGGATCTTTGGCCTGACCCACGCCCATCGTCCGCCGGCCCAGACAGGTAAAAATTATGAATATGCAATGTACCTACTTAGTTGGTATTTGTTATTTATTAGTTAATGTGATGACTCAGGTAGTTGATTTAGTTAGTGATCTAGTGAGATATATATGTAGATAGATAGAAACATAGACACATAGATATAGTTAGATAGCTACTTAGATATGTAGTTACATTTTTAGTTATCTACATATGATCTAGCTATTTAGTGAGTACATTGTAAATATATTCGTAGTTATTATCTTGATTACTTAGTTTGTAGTTAGAAAGTACTTGTTAGGTACTATCTATCGTCTAATTTGGACTAAAGGACATGTGTTTCGTTACTTGTTTGAAATAGATGGACAACCTAGTGACCATATATCATGGAGGCACCATTGAAAGCGATTGCTATGGATATGTTGAGTTTCTTGACATGCAAAGCGTGCCTGTGCTAGACATGCAAAGCGTGCCTGTGCTATTCAATGATAGACCTTCATTTAGTGACATGGTTGCAAGGGCTCGGGAGGAGCTGCATTACCTTGGAGATGATGGCATTGCAGTTGATGGTGTACTGCACCTAGGTTGTCCTCCGAACATCTTCAGGCGAATGATCTCAATTGGTTGTGCGGATCAGTGGGAGAACTATGTAAGATCGGCTATGAAGAGCCAGCTGCAATGTTTAGACGTGGTTGTGCGTCGGGTGTTAGTTGATCCCATCCCTCATGGGTTTATCCCAGCAATGGATCATCAGGCATACATCGACCCTCCCGTTCCGGAACCTTACCTACATGTGCAGATTGCACCTACAATTCTCGATGCTCAATCTGCCCCCAATGCGGTATTTGGAGATGGTTGTCAGACTCATTTTTTCGTGGCAGATCCTCCTTATGAGATCCCTTTGACACAGAATCATCCGAGTAAGTGTCTTAACCGCATGGTTTTTGGGAGCTTACCCCATTCCTTACATCTATTTCTTTCATTCTTTCCTCATTTCTGTAATGATGTTGCAGGAGACATTCCTGAGAATGTGGATGTGCCCCCTATTGCTGCGCAAGTGCAGTTTGGAGATAGATTCTGTGGGTCAAATAGTGTTGAAATTATGCATGATTCGGAGCCATATGAGATGTCTAGGGCTCTTGATTTTGATGATGATCGCCCTATTGGAGAGCTGACAGAGAGTGATGTTGAGATGATGAGGCGTATCTTTTCCGGCCACCGTGATCCTAGAGTTCACGAGTTCAATGATCTTGCTCATTTCGATCAGGCGTTTGCAGAAGGACGTGATGATGAGCTCCTAGAAGCTCCTGAGGCCGGTCCTAACATGGTAATTGAGAATGGGAGGGTGTTCAATGACCTCCCTACTTTGAAGAGGTGGTTGCAGGCTTTTGCAGTGATACGAAAGAGGCCTTACAAGGTATTGCATTCATATATGGAGCGCCGTTACACAGTTGTGTGTGACAAGGAACGCTGCCCATGGAGGGTTTGTGCAAGGAAGCAACAGGTATCCGGAAAATGGAAGATCACAAAAGTTGTCAGGCCACACAATTGTGCTAACCATGAGCTGACACTGAGGCATCGGTAGTTGACATCTACCCTCATTGCCAAGTGGTTGATAGGAATTTTGTAGGGAGAACTCAACATGAAGGTGAGGACAATTATCAGGACCGTTGAAGCATTGTATGGAGGATATGTGATAACTTATGGTAAAGCATGGAGCGCTAAGCAGCGAGCGTGGAAGATGATATATGGGGACTAGGAGGATGGGTATGAGCAGCTACCAGTTCTTTCCAATGCAATCAAAGCGGTGAATCTAGGCATGCATTATGAGTACATCCCAAAACCTAATGCATGGAAGGATGGGAGGCAAATATTCTTCCATGCCTTCTGGTGCTTCCCTCAGTGTGTCGAGGCCTTTAGGCACTGTTGTCCTATCTTCTCCATTGATGGTACGTTCTTGATTGGCAAATACCAGGGCAAACTTCTTATAGCCATATCCTATGACGCGAACAACAAGTTGGTTCCTTTGGCATTTGCCTTGGTTAAGAAGGAGAACAATGATAGTTGGGGATGGTTCTTGAGGCTAGTATGGATACACGTGGTTGGGCCTAGCAGGGAGGTTGGCGTCATATCTGATAGGCATCAGGGCATACTTAATGCCGTGCGAGAGCAGATAGAGGGGTATGCACCATTGCACCATTGTTGGTGTACTCGGCACCTTGCCGAGAATCTACTCCAAAAGGATGGTGTCAAGGGTAACTTTGATCTGTTCTAGGAGGCTGCTCGACAACTTGAGGACAAGTACTTTAAGGAAAAGTTGGAGCAGGTCAGAATCGCATCAAATGCAGAAGCTAGACAATGGCTCACTGGTTTGATAAGGGATTTGGAGAAATGGACGAGAGCTCACGACGTCGGTGGCTGGAGGTACGAGTTTCAGTGTAGCAACATGGTAGAGTCATTCAATAAGTTGCTATTAGGGATACGTGGTATGCTCGTGAATGCAATTGTTTAATTCACCTTCTATAAGCTTGTTGCCTAGTTCAACGATAGACACGCCCATGCATTGTAGTTGTAGAGTGATGGAGAGATATGGGCTCCGAAACCAAAGGCACACCTAGAGAAGGCAAGAGAAAGGGCTGGCACACATGAGGTTGCATGCTTTGACCACGCCACAGGGACTTATTAGGTCGAGCATAGGGGTGGTACAACGTCCGACGGTGAGGTTTGAGAGTCAAGGATACATGTGGTTGTCCTCCAAGATTTCAAGTGCACTTGTGGTAAACCAAGACAATACCACTTTGTATGTTCTCATTTGGTGGCAGCAGCTAGGCATCGCAACTATAATATCGAGAGGAGGATATATCATGAGTTCAGTGTCGACACGCTTGTGAATACATGGAGCCCCCGCTTCATGCCTTTCCGAGACCCTAGAGAGTGGCCTCCATATGATGGACCGAAGTACATTGCGGATCCAACTTACTGTTGGAACAAGCTTGGATCAAGGCAGAGGACGAGGCACATGATGGTTATGGATCAGATACCCAGAAGAACTAGGCGTGGGAGAGGAACTCCATTTGTTACTGATCCCGAGCAGTACGAGTGCGGCAAGTGCGGTAGACTTGGCCACAACTCACGAAGTTGCCGTTGGCAGATTAGTGAGGTAGGACTATTGGTTTATATTATTATTTTATATTTGTCTTATTCATATATTTAATTATGCATATCTCAATTTATGCTTGTATTTGTGTCAATTACTTATACATTTCTAAGTTCATGTTTCATTGTATATTGGAATTCTAATTCATTCACTTTTTTGTAGGATGGAGCAATTCCACCTGCTTGACCCGACATACGAGGCGACCCACCGAGGACGTCTTGTTACGCTACGGCAGGTAATAATCTATAAGTTTTATTCGTGCATGTGTTCGTGAAGTAATAGGTGACTATGTTTTATTCAATGCAGGACCTTCCGCACCTTCATTCTAGGACCCACAGTGGGTTCTTGGACATTCGGTACAATGACAGGTACACTCCTTTCCTGCAAAGAGCTGGCCTGGATGTCATCTCTTTTTAGGTTCATCGTGGGTTGCCCAAGTTCAACTCAGCGGCGATAACTGCGTTGGTAGACAGGTATTAAAGTGAATCATTGCCTCCATTCATGGCCATTTGTTCATGCGATTGACTTTTTGACAAGTAATCTTGCTTTGTCTTAAATATAGGTGGCGGCCGGAGACTCACAGCTTCCACCTACCTTTTGGGGAGATGACAGTCTCGCTCCAGGACTGTTAGAAGATGCTAGGCCTAAGAATTCATAGCAACCCAGTCACCGGGCAGTGCAGGTCAGAGGGCTAGAGAGCATGAGTGGAGGCCTTCCTTGGGCTTGAGCTTGGCGAGCAAGGGGCTCGCACTTTTGGAGTTCCCATCTCCTGGCTACGTGTAGAGTTCGCACAGTGCCCTGAGGAGGCAGATGAGGAGATGGTTGGGTACTACTGTCGGGCGTGGATCCTACACCTTTTTGCCTACGTTCTCTTTCCCAACGCCACGGGTGACAGTGCGTCCTAGATGTGGATCCACTGCCTCAGTGACTGGGACCAGGCGGGTCAGTACAGCTGGGGCTCTATAGTCTTGTGTTTTCTATACCGGTAGATGTGCGAGGGGTGTCGTCGGTCTTCGTCCAACGCGTCACTTGGTGGATGCGTTTACCTGTTATAGCTATGGATGTGGGCTCGTCTTCCAGTTGGTCGTCTAGAGGTTCTAGCTCACCGTGAGGGGTTCCAAGGTCAGCCTCCAAGTCACCAGCCGATGTGGGCGTACCTTTGGGACCAGGTCAGGGTTTCGCACATGAGGATAGACCGGGCGTACATTGAGTACACGAACGAGATAGATACGCTGACGGCGTCTAGTGTAAGTAAATTTTATTTTCCATGCTGCTTTGAAAAGAATTAGTAACCATCTAACATCTTATTTGGACATGTTGCAGGTGGAGTGGGAGCCATATGGTGGAGAGGACGCACTTCCTTTTCAACGGAGCAACGTCTGTGGGGCCGACGATGATTTATATAGGATGAGGTGCCCTCTAATCTACTTCTATGCTATCAAGTACCACCTGCCAGATAGGGTTGCACGCCAATTTGGAGTGAGACAGCTTTGGCCTATGGCTCTGTTCTCGATTGGCGTTGACTTACACAAGTAAGTGTTTTGATATTTCAAATGTCTCATGATGATGGTCTATTTCTGTTAATATGGTGACACGTATGTGGATTCATGTAACGATGACATACATGCAGGTTGGATCGTCAGAGGAACAAGAAGATTTTTGACTGGGAGAGGCACCACCAGTCCTTCATTGAGGAATGGGAGGAGATGCACGACAACGTGGACGACAACAACGAGCCACACATGAACCGTGAGTTCAGGCGGTACCAAGCTTGGTACCAGCGTGCGACACGGTGCAGGCTGAGGCTATAGTGGACCGAAGCTGACTACGCCGACATCGAGTCCTCCGACGATGAAGACACGACATACGACCAGTCGACTCATGCAGGAAGGCAGGTGGAGGCAGGACCGATCTTGGACAGAGTGGTAAGCCAATCGCCTTATTTTTGTATGTTAAGTTACATAATAATACATTCGGCATTCTTGGACCGATATTAGGAGTTATCTATTATAGTTAGTGCAACCTTTGAGCCATATAACCCTTATAATAAGTTAGATTTTTGTACAAAAGAAAACAAAACTAAATGCTATCTGTTCAGAAGTATTATTATTGATAACTTTGTTGCAGGGCAATACACTGAAATGCTCAGTTGAAGAGATCGAGCGCGTTCGACCGAGAGTCAATGATGACTACATACTTGGCTTCCTAGACGTAAGATTAAAAATATTCTTTCAAACATATCATTAATACGTTATATTCTTTCAGTTAACATAGTTTTGTACAACAGAGGCTGTCACGTCGTCTACGCCGTGTGGCTGGTCGTTGTGGTTGCAGGACAGACACGACGCAAGACGTGTACGTTCCTTCCGCAGGAAGAGGAGGCTTGGGTTCCTCTAGTCAAGTAGCTATAGGGGACGTGGATGAGGACAAGGAGGACGACGACGATGATGACGTGGACAAGAGGAATGATGACCTTGGCCCCTCTCAGCTCCATGACGCTCCCTTGACTCATCCTACACCGCCTCTAGGCACCAGGTGACGCCGTTCGCGTGACCCTTACACTCCAGGCACCAGCGCTCTAGGTCACAAGGGTAAGTGCAAGAGTAGGAGGCAGTGAGGGATGTGGTAGGTGTTAGTATGAACTATTATGGATTTTGTATTTACTTTTCTATAACTATTCAGGACTGTATGGATATTGTGGACTATTTGGACTTTGCATGATATATTATATTGGTTGTGATATTCATTGTGGTTGCATTATGATCCTTGGATGATTAAATGTTTGGAATATATATTGATGTCTTTGTTTGTAACTGTGGATGCTCCTAAAACAAGACTGTATCTTGCGAATTTTTTCCGTGAACCTTTAATCATACTACACTTCTACAAAGGCACAAATGTAGTACACAAATTAACTATAAATTTATTAGAACGTGTATAATCCAGGAAATATTGTACATACGCTTTGTAGATGAATCTAGGATTACCAAGCAACAGTGAATGAATCTATGCTTTTCAGACAATAAACATAGACTTTTCAGATACATAGACAACATCGAATTATCACATCGAATTATTATTGATTTAGGATAATTAGTGATTTAGGATAGTTAGTAATTTAGGATGGTTAGGGTTTTATGATTGGTATTGATTTAAGATAGTTAGTTATTTATGATAGTTAGGTTAGTGAATTTGTTTGTGATTTACGTAGGTTTGAGGTTGTGTGTTCTAGTATAGTTAGGATTTTAGGTTTAGGGATTGTTTATGTATTTATTATTTAGTTTATAGTTAGTTATTTAGTTAGGGATTTTGGGTATAGATACTAGTTTACTCTAAACCCAAAAGGGTTTAGGTATTTTAGGGATTGATTATGTATTTATTATCTAGTATAGTTAGGATTTTGGGTTTAGGGATTTAGGATAGTTAGGTTAGTGATTTGTTTGTGAACTTACTAATGTTAATTTAAATTTTGTTAATTTGAATACTCTAACGCTTTGTTTATCAATTCGTAACAGGATGGCTCCTCCCACGCAGCACCCGTTGTACCCTATTCTTGAGGTGGAGTACGACGACCAACACCAAGCACACATCTTGAGTGACAATGACGCAGAGGTGTCCTTGCCTCCTTTGAGGCCCCGCACGCACACTAGGGCGCACCAGTGGAACGAGCGTTATGCGCCGTACATACGACGTGTCGACTTCCTAGAGCTTGTCCATGTTGTCAACCATGGTCTTCCGCCCCTTGACCCAGCACTACTTACTACAGCTGTAGACAGGTACGGGTGCATTCTTTGTACGTAAACTTTCTTCTAACAAATTTGAGGCAACTAACAGTCGTTCTATTCTTATAACAGGTGGAGGCCTGAGACCCACACGTTCCACCTATCTTGTGGCGAGATGACCTTGACATTGTAGGACGTGAAGTCTATTTTAGGCATTCGGTGGGGGACTTTCAGTGATAGGGATAGTTGACAACGATCACTAGAGGGAGCTGGTGGCTCAGTTTACTAGCTTTCTTCCACCGGACGACGATGCTTTCAAGAAAAATAAGTGAGTAATTCAAGCCTATTTAATACTTGCATTGCTTTCCTGCAGCCATGGGGTCTCATTTTCTTTGGTCAATTTCAGGAAAAGTTCCGGGGTTTCGTCGTCCTGGATCACGGAGCGCTTTGATTACTTGGACCCATAGGCTGAGGAGGCTCTGATCGATAGGTTCACTCGTGTGTGGCTTGGCACTTTTCTTAGTGCTTTCCTCTTCCTAGACGCCTCAGGCAACACGATCAGCTGGATGTTCCTTGACATACTGCGATAGCCATGGGAGAACATAGCGGCGTACAGCTGGGGCAGCGCAGTCCTGGCATGGACATATCGATAGCTATGCGTTGCCTGCCGTCGCACCTTAGGATATGCGAACCTTGGGGGTTGCTCGTACCTACTTCAGGTGTGGTGTTGGGAATGATGGCCTGTTGGGAGGCCCCTTAATAATGGTTTTCCGATAAGTACTTCGGTTCACTATATTTTTCGAGGCAGTTACATATGAATTCATTATTAATGGCTAATTTATTAACGTGTTGATGGAATGGGCAGGATACACTCCCTATAGCTCTGTATATCTGGACGGAAGCAGAGTTAGTTAGAGGGAATGCGAGGCGCAAGTACAGTGAGTACACGGATGGTCTCGACGTCCTGACACAGCACTAGGTTATGCTCTCTTTACTATCATACTTGTGTCTTGTTTGATGTACACTATATCACAACCTAACTCAATTACGAAATTCCAGGTGCATTGATGTCCTTGGAATTCTCCGGAGCTCTAGGACTATCTCAGTCCTGTCACTAGGGATGAGTCAGACGAGTATCGCTGCGACGTCCCTCTTATTTTCTTCCATATGGTCAAGATTCACTTGCCCATCTGGGTCTGCAGACAGTTTGGGAGAATGACAGGCTGCCCACCACCACTTTACTCCACCAACCAAGAATTGCACAGGTGCGTTATCGATTAATAACAATGCTACAATCCAAAGGTGTATGGTACAACTAACATCGTTTTGTTGCAGGTATGACCGCAGGAAGAGGTACAAGACCAAGGATTGACATGTGACACATAGCTTGCGCATCCATTTGTGGCAGAATAGGGTACGACATCCGGTCCATGTGGGTCCTCCACACGACCATCACACCTTCGACGAGTACCTGCGGTGGCTTCATAGGTCTACGAGGACACATATCAAGCCCCCATACACTGACGTGGCGATTATCGAGGACTCGGAGGAAGATGTCATCGAAGATGTGTACGACGTTACCACTAGGGAGGACACACAGCTGGAGAGAGCCTCGCTTCCAAGATACGTGGTAATATACTTAAATGGTACAATTTGTTATCCTTTTGGTATTAAGTATGTGTACTAAAACTGTCCAACCATATTTCTGTACCCAGGCGACACAATTGTCAAGGCTGTCCATCGAAGCAGCGTTCTGGCTTCACGAGTCTAGAGGTCAGGGGCCAGGCGTTCTCATGGCTTTTATGGAGGTAACATAAACTTGTCCGTTCTGAAAATATTTCTTTAGTGTATATGCGTTTGGGTAATGCACTAACTTTAACGTCTATTTATGCAGAAGGTGAAGAAGAGCTGTAGAAAGCTAGCTCAGAAGCTGAGCTGCATGGACACTCCTTATGAGGAACCGCCACTCTCGGCGCGGCCGGGTGGCATGTTTTTAGCCTCTTTGAGGACACCAGCCGGCTCTTCTCAGCCGATGACTTCGGCGCGGTCGGGTGCCACTTCCGCGGTGCGTACACCGCCACATCATAACGTTGGGAAGGACCCTACAACTGATGACGACACCCCCCGGGCTTCCGTAGACAGCACGACCAGTGGTACGATTGGCCGCGGGACGAGATCGGCATGTCTCAGCTAGGTGGTGCCCCGCTTGGTACCCAAGGAGCCTCACAGGTACTATCAAAGATAGTTTATTTAAGTACGTAGGCTCCATGAACTAACGATCATAAAGAATTATAAGTAATCGTGCGTATCATATACTTGCAGGGTACGAGCCATACGCACCGTCGACACGACCATACCGACGTTGGCTACACTCCCAATGTGTTGCCAACAAATCCGAAGAGATAGAGGCATCCGATGGATCCTTACACTCCTAGGTCTTAGTTTGTTAGGTCAAACAAATATTGGCATCCGAAACATGCGGGGTTATTTGGTTATGTTATGTCAAACTTATGTCAAAACAATGAAAATGTTATGTGCTAGCTTGTCAACTTGCGCACGGACTTCATTTATTTGTTTCATATTCGTTTCTTTGCGTCGCAGCAGCACTGCCGGCGAGATTAAGTACCAACTAGTTCGGGAACCGGCAGTCCCGGCGTATCTCGACGCCGGTGGCAATTTTTCATAATCGTTTAGTTAAATTGGTGGTTAACCGTATTATGAAAGACGGAAAATAAATCATTAGCTTATCAAATTCTCTATTCGGCCGTGGAAATAATTCAACAAAAGACAGAAACAAATCTGCTATTGATTTTACGTCAAGCAATACTTAGAATAACTCTCACTATCGGCGCGACGCGTTCGGATTAAACCATTCAGGTACCGTCGGCCGGGCGACGGCCGCGGCAACTAGGCATGCTTGCTGCTCGGGGCGCGGCACTGGCTCTGCCGCGCCACGGATCGGGGCACGGCACTGCCGCGCCAATGTCGGTGGCGCGGCAAGAGCTGCCACGTCAACGGTCACCGAAACCAGTCGTCGCCACGTCAGACCTCTCCTGCGCCACCATGCATGGCGCGGCACAGGCATTTGGCCACGCCAGGGCAATAGGCGCGGCCAAAAGTGTTAGTTTAAAAAAAACTTACAATGTTAGATTTAAAATAGTTATCAAAAAGTGTTAAAATTAAAAAAAATCCGGTCAGAAGCATTTGCTATTTTGTGTCAGACAACAACAATTTTGATTTCTTGCAGTCTTTTGGCCACCGCGCAATTCCTGATAGCCTGTAGTCATGTCGAGACGGTGGAAAGGTTGGATCGGCAGTTAGTAGAGCTTCAACGGTGGAAAGATGCAGGCTTACTAGAAAATTCTCACTACAGAGATTCATCGTTCCTTTCTTTGGTCTTAGGAGATATAGCCTTACTCAAATTTTATTGCTTTCGATATGAACAATCTTCTGTAGTATCGAATGCTTTTCAACCAATTTATCTACGGAGATGCACGGCTGCTAGCAAAACGCTCACAATGTCAATGTATGCACGCCATGTCTTCAAGTTTAGCAGTTATTTTACCTTTGCAATTACAGGGTGGTATATATTAGCCAGACCTGAAATAAAATTTCCTCTTCCTAACACTGTAGTCTATACAACCCAGTATTTGACAACTATATGTGCCCAACCTTAGATACAAACACATGTTTATATTTCTAAAGTTATATTCCCTCCAATTTTGAGTTAAGCTTCAATCTACTTCCTTTCCATACTGTCATCACTAAGCGATGGCTATAAGATCTAATCATATTGCCATGGAGAAGACCGGGCATTTGTCCTTCATGTTGGCTTTAGATTGATGAAAAAAGGGAAAATTTATAGTGATGTTTTCCTTCAGTGCTGCTACCATACGCATACTAGCTGCGATTTACCTGAAGCTTGTGACGACTGAAGCAAGTGTTTCTCATTAACAACCTCAACATTAGCTCTGTGTGATTACGTGTGATTGCTTGATTTTATTTATTATGCTATCTAAGATGCCAATAAGGCAATAGAGAGTTATGTCAGAAGTAACTTCCAAAAAGTACTATGTTATAGGTGAAATATGTATCCAGTCCAAAAGTACCATTACTGTCTATTATATTAAACAAGCAAATATCCTGTGTAAACTGGACAGTCCTTGTGCTCTTCAAACCACCTAAGGGTGAACTAGATAACAGAGTGATATCCTAGATGCCTTATTCATTTCATTCTCTTTCTTTATTTGCCAATGTAAGACTTAATTATGCTTTCCTGACTATGTCAGCGTTAGTACTGCAAATGAATATGCTAAGGTAAATCTTTGTTATATACGATGTGCTTCTATTGACATGCTTAGATCGTTTCCATAGTTTAAAGAGCATGCATATGAATGGATTTTAAATAGGTACGTATCTATGTTGGAGTGCTAATGGTATCCCTGTATTGGCTGGAACAAAAATAGATAGATCAGTAAATCCAAATATTGCTCTGTGTTATTGTTTTCTTCAGCAGGCTGAGTGTCAATGCCCCTGTGCATCTAATTTCATTGCTAGTGTACATAGGTTCCTGACAAAATACAATTATTAGTCCTTGGTTATCTCTCTCATATTTGTTATTGTGCACAACTACAATAAACTTCATTGCTCTTGTGATCTTATGAAAACCACTAATTTGCAGCCAGAATATGGAAACCATTGATTCTTAGCTTCTTATTGATATGTTTATATTTGCCTTTGCAAATTACAGTACTAAATTGGTTAACCAAAAGGAAACAACTTCCAGTCCAAAAACTTTCCCATTCTGAGTTGCCTCGATTTTCCATGTCATAAGAAATTAAGTGAGGGCATTCATGTTTGGTTAGTATTATTGTCGCTCTTTTGCATACCTTGGCTTTCATATTAGTTCCCCTTTTCAGGTTTATATGATCAATATGATTTTATAGCTTTTGCAGCGTGCAACGTCAACAACATGTCTAATTTCGTGTAACATTAACATCTCTAATTCGGTAAGTATATGCCCGTTATTTACCTGTGCTTCTCCCTTTTTTGGAATTTTGCAGTAAGAAAAATAGGACTCGGTGCCTCTTACAGCCTGACAGGCTGGACAGTGGACATATAGAGAAGATTACTATGGACATGGATAAACAAAGGATACATTAGAAACATCATATGCTTGTTTTCAAGATGTTCCTTTGTTGTTATTATTTCCATGCACCGATTTAACATGTATGTTTAGAACTTTAGATGTCCCAATACGTCATGTATTGTTTGCCTACTGTACTTCTTTTTATTCAATTTGCATTTTTTTGCGGCTCTTTTACATATATGGCTGGCCATGTCGTGTGTTTCCAATATTTTTGGTCCGCTGCACATGAAAACATCTTGACTCTAATCAGCAGTTAGCTAAAAAATTATTTACACTTTTCAACAACCTTCTATTGTGTTTAGTTTCAGCTTGGACTGGGGCGGGCGCAGCGGAGCGTGCCTCCCGTCCTAGTATCTACTGGATGCTGCTGCTCTTGATCGATGGTCGACCGCCCGGCCAGTAGTCGGATACTTGCTGTGGTAGAACCGTCTAATCTAATACTTTCTAGGAGTACTTATTTTTCATTAGACACTAAATACTCAAGGGAGGACATCAAATTATGCAGTTCTATTAAGCACACCTCAAGGGAGAACCTAAAAATCCATATTTTTCCATCAGGATCACAAATGAGAGAATAAATCTTACAACATTTTAGCCATTTCTTACATCACTTTTCATGTAACATCATAGTATAATATTTATTGTTTATAATAGCGGAATATGATTATATTATCAAAGTTACGAATAATTTAATTTAACAGCGGAATATAAACATGTGATCAGAGTTACAGTGAAAATAAATATCTATTCATGACATGATGAAGCATTGGTATATAAGCTAGGACATCAGATTATAGAACTTCTATTTATAAAAATATTTGGTGAGAGTTATAAATAAAGACTATAATCGCAACATAAAGGAATCTCCTCTGAGCCCACAAGGAGGAATCCACACACAAGAGTCAGCTCTAGCATCCGCCTGTCACCTTCAACAGGGGGAAATAAAACCCTAAGTACTCAATTGTACTTAGCAAGACTTACCCAACAGGAAAAAAGAAAAGACTCCAAGGAGGTGCAATGCTATCTGGCTTGTGGGTTTATTGCATCTGCAGGAGCATTACTAAACGTGCGTCCTTATATTCGATTTTATTAGCAGTCATCATTAGTTCATTAACTAGCCATTCTATGTAAGAACCTATACTACTTTCAAGCAGGTGATAAGTAATCAGAATTATTTTACCATCTTTCATCTTCTAGTTCTTACTACGTTGCTACACTGTAGACAAGTCATATCGGATCATCGACGATTCATGAATCAATGTGCCCAGTTGGATACCCTAAAACATACGTCCCGCTTGTACCCAAGGCACAAGCAGGACCAACCCACTACCCTCCTATCACGGGGTCTAGGTCCCCGTCCAAACTTGGACTCCAAGCCCCCGGTCCTGAGTCCTGGACTCAGTGCGGTGCTTGGACCTCCACCCAAAAACCACCTTGAAAGTCGGTCTAGAAAGATCCGGAGCCCATGACAAGAGAGTAAAAAGTCTTCCCATGCCCATACAATGGTATGTGTTCAGGATAATAAATCTATGACCTGCCTAAAACCCAATGCAACGATCGGTCCTTAACTGACATAGACAGGGAAACAGTGTAACCCAGCTATGCCTCATTGGCCGCAGGACACAACCTCTTACACCCACCAATACCCAAACCATATCCCTGTCCAGTCTACATTTATCATTCATATATATATTCCAAGTGATAATAATATAGTAACAACAATAATATATTTCCTATCTCTCGCGAGTGATAGGCAATCACTCGACTTCTACTGGAGGCCTGTAGCATAACACTCTACATGATCCTGTCATACTAGTAAGACTCATATATATATATATATATATATGCCAGTGGGTTTCATTCAACTTCTTAAAATTTAATGCACAAACATAATATAAAGTGCAGAAAAGTAGGGGTTATGCACCGGGGATTGCCTGGGTAAAATATAACTAAAAGTTAGTATTCCATCTTTGTGTCCTCATCCTTGGCACCATCTTTTCCGCTACTCCAGTTGATTCTACGATCCATCATCGTCCCTATTATGGTATGCAATGCGATGCAGAGATGATGCAACAGTTAATTAACAAGGCAACAACAACTCTTAAAACAGAGTACATACTACGAACTAACAAGCTAGCTCTAATGAATAACGTACTAATTTATGCATCAACGTCGTTAAGAAAGGTGTCATTTCCCAACAAGTATTTTAGTTATACAATTTCAAGGTGTTTCTTTATTCCATTCTATCGATTTAATATTTATTCAAAATAGGGCATCATTATCTATCTAACAGACTAATTATTCTAGAGCTACAAAAATTACAGTGAGTAGCTAATAATATTAGGAATTTACTATAAAATTTTTAGAGTCAACACTATCACCGATTTATCACGGAAATTCCTACAAGTTCACATTTTAACAATACTAAATATTTTAAAATAATTAGAGCAACCATGAAAACATTTTAACTAGATGAACCAATTACGCTAATAGATAGATCATGATTTTAGGAGCCTAACAAAATTGGTTTGGTATTTTTGTGATTTTTCTATGATTTATTTTCAATTTTTGAAGAGCACTGGATTAACAAAACAAAGAAAACAACACAAAAAGAAAAAGCCTGAGCGGCCTAGCTCGGCCTAAAGGCGTGCGCGTGGCTTGCTGGCCAGGCGCGGCCCACCAGCGGTGGTAACAGGCGCGGGTGGCCTAGGCGCATAGCGCGCACACGCGGCCCAGCGTAGGCGGCACAAGGCCAGACCAAGCGGGGCGCGCGGACGGCGACCCTGCAAGCCGGCCCATGCGTGGAGCAGGCGCGACGGCACTTTTACATTTACAATCCTAACTTTCCTAAAATTAACCAAGGCCCTATTTGTAAATCTATTAGTCTAGCATTTTTGCAAAGTGAACACGGTAAGAGTTGCTATTTGTGTTAGGGTCCTTCTTCTACCTCAAAACAGAGCATCGAGCTAGGGGGTACTCCGCCAGCCGATGGGGTGGCTCACCGGCAGTGGTGCTATCGTGGGGAGGTGTGAGGGGCATCAATGGCTTCGGCCACACCCATGGACGACAACAGCAGGCCGGGTGGGGCTGGTGGAGCACCTGCCATGCGCGTAGGGCAGAGACGGCGCCCAGCGGCCCAGCCATAGGGGCCGGCGGAAGGTAGCCGCATGGCGACGGTGGCAAGGCCCACGCAAGGGTAGTGCCACAGAGCAGTAGGTTAAGCATAGGGCCGTGGGGCTCACGCGTGCTCATGAGGGTGTTAGACGATGGGTGGGCATGAGGCGCGGCAGGGCAACATCGCAAGGTGGAAGGATTGGGTGTGACCGGGCAAGCTCGGAGTAGAGAGGCTGGGTCAGTGAGCTCGGTGCAATGGCAAGGCAAGGCTAAGGCCAAGGCCAAGGGCCAGAGTTGGTGGCATGGCTCCCATGTCCATGGGTGAGGAAGAGATCGGCGGCAGAGTGCATGCCACGGGGAGGGAGAAGGAGCTCGCCGTGACCAAGTCGAGGGAGAAGCGCACTTTGGGGTGGCCACGGTGTAGTGTAGACATGGGGCATGGGGGCTTTAGGCCGGCCGTGGCGCGTCTATGGCTGGCTACAGTGTGGCTGTAGGACCTAGCAACAGTGCCTCTTGCTAGAGGGAGCGAGGGCAAGGAAGAGGAGTGGGGCAAGGACAACAGTGACAGACAGACAACATGGCAAGGACGTGGGCAGCAGCAGCTCGGTGAGTAGGTGGGATGAAAGGCCAAGAGCAAGCAGGGTGAGGTAGTTGAGGTGAGCAGCTGAGATCGCTCGCTATAGGTGCCAGTTCACGAATAGAGTGCCAATGACATGGTTCAATGCATTCTAGCGAAGTTCGATCAATTTCTACGTGAGCATCGTAACTCTCACGTAACCACGACCTGCACCACATCCTAGTATACACCTAAATGCAACCGACCATGCAAAAACATAGATGTAGTGCTTAACCATTTTCATTGGAAATCAAATGCCAAAATGACATTGCCAACTATCGTTTCATACTTAAAAGAATTCAAGGTTCCAGTTAGAACTAACACTCTAAGCACTTTTGGTTGAATTTTTAAACGGTCAAAACTTTACCAACAACCATTTCATGGCATAGCACACACTTTATACCAAACAATAGAACCAAAACATTAGGGTGTTATTTAACTACTTTGCATTTTATAAATCGCTAAAAAGTATACTTTCAACACAACTTCAATTTTTTTCCGATTCAACGAAAAGGGCTAAATTTTAATTTCCAATTTGATTTTTGAGCTATAAAAAATACCATGGAACAACCTCTATTTACCAAATCAGCAGTTGCATTTTTGTCTACTAAACTTGCACTTCAAATTTTATTTAAGTACCAATTACAAGTTATATTTTATTTTTGTTTATAAAAAATATTTTTCATTCTTAATCGAATAAACAAGCCATTTGCTATTTCTTTGCTATCAGGCATTTTAAGCACTTTCTTCATACTTTTCCAAAACAAGCCTAAATAACCTTGGTCCATAAGATCATTGAAAAGTTGTTAAGCACCAAGACAAGTTGACTAGCGACACTTATTTGTTAGTTTTATTCACGAAAGCGGGTCATACAAGATTCGTTTATAATTCCATGTGTGCGTTAAACTTTTAAACCCGAAAACTTGTTTTGCTAATTTGTCTTCGGCATTAACCTAGGTTCTAAGCAAGCTCGTAACACCAGAGGTGTTACAACCAACCCCCCTAAAAAGAATCTTGTACCGAGATTCGGAGCAAGAATCAAAAGAGAGGAAATGCGATTACATTTCATAGATCAGAAATTACATGAAAGATTACACGACTTCGAATGCTAAACCACACAGGGATTTAGAGATATATGGTTAAGAGCAACCTAATACAACCGAGGCTTAATCCAGAAGTCGGGATAGACGAGGGCAATGGAGAAACAACAAGATAATGATTATCCAAAACATGGCGTATGACCACTAGATCCAGAAATAGGAGATTGAGAAGTCAAACATCGTGAACCCTAAGACTGAACTAACCAATGGTAGACTTGAACTTCTTTGTAAACAATATCCTTCTTCTTCTTAGATTACACCCTTACCTCTGACTAACGAACCTAGTTCCACAATGTCGACTAGATCTCGTAACTCTATGTCAGATTCGAGGGGATGGGAATGGAGAAGAAGAGCAAGAACCAAGAGCATCTTATAGTGGCGAACGGAGGTGGAACGCAGTGCACTGGAAGTGGAGACAGTGTGGATGGGGCACATAGATGGTTCATGTTGTGGGGATAAAGTCGGCCATGGTGCGATCCCTACACGAGTGGCAGAGAGGATAAGGAGAGGAGAGGGTTCGCTTGACGAGGGGGCGTATAGGCGACCGTGTCCCCAAGAGAAGAAAAAAGAGAGGGGAAAGGGGGGGTTCGGTATGGGGACGAGAGCGTGGGGTCGAGAGCCGATCAGGTGCTAAGAAAAAAGGGGAAGTGCACAGTACCTGATGACGGCGAGTGCAACATGATGTCGCGGCCAAGCGCGAACGGGGTGCTAATGGTCCTGACATAGACTGCATCCATAGGGCACATAGCCAAATGACCTGGCATGCGTAGTGCGGTCAAGCTAGACATAGGCTTGGGACAAGATGTCCACTCAGGCTATTCCAATCACTCTCGACTACCAACGGCTAACTTTTCTTACTACTCTTCTTTTGCTTTCCCTTCCTTGACCACATCCATCTTTCATGTAGACTAAGACCATGTCCTACGCTCTTTGTCCAAAACCACATTCTCTTGCTTACCTTGAGGGAACACCATTTCATCAACCTGTTGTGGATTTCCCATTTGAACACCCAAATATTTTCAAGAAGAATATTTGTAGCAAAAGTGGTACGGCGGCGTAACTTGGTAAAGGTACTTGGTCAACAACCTCAATACCAGCGCATGCCGAGCAGCGTCATCATGTGGTAGCTATTCCATAGGGGCCCTTGGTTTTATCACAGCACCATAAGCTATTAACCAGGAAACTACTACCAACTTACATGCAATGAAGGTGGTGGGGTCATAGACCATAGAATAAGAGAAGTATTGCAAGGGAAGATTCAAACAACAAAGGTTCCTTTCGCAACAAGGGACAAGGAATTCAAATCCAACGATGGATTTGATTTAAAGAGATTCAAGTGTTCTGTTGGGACACCCACAATTAGTAGATACAGTGTCCTATGTTACCTAATCACAGCTGGTCTACTGGTATCTGAATGGTAACTTCTCTTGTAACCCACTTAACATTGTCCTTGAAAATCATAAGCACGTCTACTGAGACCTAAGGGCAGATGGACACAATAAACACAGCGAAATAAATAAAATGTAGCTTCCAATGGTCTTATGCGGGTACAACATATAGACACTCAGCATCCCATTCATGACACATCGTTCACCTTCCCTACGGGTGGGCAATCTCAACAACTATGGATGAAAAATAATGGCAAGAGTACAATACAGGAGGACAACGACAAAAAGCACTACTACTACGGCTATAGCATCCTAAGGCAACTAATCTACTCTATACCACACATCTTCATTCCTAGGCTCTATGAATTCTTCTACCGCCCTGGCTATGGATCTGCCTCCTTTCTAGGCAGTAGTTGAGTGAGAGGAATCAAGGGTTCTACTTCTAACACTTCCGAGGGTGGAGGTGCTGGTGGCACTGCAACACCGGTTCTCCTTCTTTCAGGCGGATGGACAGGGATTCCCTCCATGATCAAGGGATCCTACCTTTCAGCAACCAACAACCTCCACTTAGCCTTGGTGACCAGGTAGGCCTCCCCCAATTGATGGGCATGTCGATCCTCAGCCTCCTTTAGAGCTTCCAACATGGCAATCTCCCAACTCTTAGCAGCTGCCGCACTGGCATGCGCTTCGGCAAGCTACACCTGGAGCATCTTGGAGAAGATCTTGGCTTCTTTGGCTTGATGGAGGCACTTCCTTAGCTCTGAGGCTTGTCGGTCATACTGCTCATCCAGAGCAAGCAGGTACGTGGTCAAGTGCAACATGGTAGGACTATCTTCTTGTGCATCCCGCCCTTGTAAAGCCACCATGCGAGCCCTCCATGCCCGTCGATTCTTTTCCAAAGGTGAAAAGAACCTCATGGGGGTACGAGCAATGGGATCTTCATAGATCTAGCAAAGATACCGCAAGGTTTTGCTGGCCACAACCTGGTAGGTGTTGATGAAGCGAATCCCAGTTGCGGTCACATTTCAGGCTTCAGTGATGTCGGGGAATTCTTCACTCTTCCCAATATAGACTGTAACCTCACATTGCTCATTGCCATGCTTTTCATACTCACAACCCTCATACTTGGGATGATCTTTGACTCCAAGTTTTTGTAGGGTGGCATGTAGGATTCTAGGAAAACCCTCAATGTTTAGACAGTAAGTACTAACCCAGGCTCCTGCCATCCCTAGCGATGGTTGCAAGGAAGGACTAAGCCGAAAGCTTGCAAAAAAGAAAATGCTAGGCGAGCTAAAGTGCACCGAGTGGTGGTACCAATGGCTAAGCCAAGCTCTGCTTATAAAGGCAGAGCGGTCAATGGTCCTGGCGCGGTCCACCAAGGTTACTGCGTGGACTACTACGAATGAATCAACCAAATTTTTCACATGTTCGAGGCGAGCGATGTCCGAGGCCATTACTAACTATTAGGGACTGCAGGGCAAGTGTCCGACCAGAGCACAGAAAAGAGTACGGGGAGACATGGGTCACGATAGGCATGAACCACGGGCAAACACAGAGCACGAAGCCATAGTGCAGAAATAACTCCAGAACAGGAACAAGTCAGTCATGCATAATACGACACGTGTGACACCTATGGATGGCGTGTCTGCAAGCAATACAGGCACTATAATGCACAAACAGGATATGCATGAATGCACGTCCTATACGTCCTTCCACTGTTGCCAACATATAGGGCAACCGTTCTTAGATTTTTTGTATGTCGTTCTCTCCCAATAGCTAGCCGATACTATCGGGCTATGCTCGGGGTCAGTGTACCATCAGAAAAATTGATTAAGCCTACCTAAGTTAGCAGAGTGCCATCTATCCTAGATACATAACCATAGTAATAGGGCTACTTATATAACTTCACATAAAAATATCCTATTCTTTGAAAAGAATTTGTTGTCAAATTTTATTTTAGAACAGATTTTCGAAGCTTTATTTCCTCATTTATTCTCTGATACAACCTGTGGAAGAACCACCTAATCTAATGCCTCTTAGGAGTACTTGTCGTCCATTAGACACTAAGTACTCAAGGGAGGACACTAAATTACATAGTTCCGTCAAGCACACCCCAAGTGAGAACCCAAAAATCCATATTTTTCCATCAGGATCACAAATGAGAGAATAAAGCTTACAACATTTTAGCCATTTCTTACATCACTTTCCATGTAACATCATAGTATAATATTTATTATTTATAATAGCGGAATATGATCTTGTTATCAGAGTTATGAACAATTTAATTTAACAGCAGAATATAAACATGTGATCAGAGTTACAACGGAAATAAATATCTATTCATGACATGATAAAGCATTGGTATATAAGCTAAGACATTAGATTATAGAACTTCTATTTATAAAAATATTTGGTGAGAGTTATAAATAAAGACTATGATCGCAGCGCAAAGGAATCCCTCTGAGCCCACTAGGAGGAATCCACACACAAGAGTCAGCTCTAGCATCTACCTGTCACCTACAACAGGAGAAATAAAACCCTAAGTACTCAATTGTACTCAGCAAGACTTACCCGATAGGAGAAAACAAAAAGACTCCAAGGATATGTAAGGCTATCTAGCTTGTGGGTTTATTGCATCTGCAGGAGCATTACTAAACATGTGTCCTTATATTCGATTTTATTAGCAGTCGTCTTTAGTTCATTAACTAGCCATTCTATGTAAGCACATGTACTGCTTTCAATTAGGTGATAAGTAATCAGAATCATTTTACCATCTTTCATCTTCCATTTCTTACTACATTGCTAGACTGTAGACAAGTCGTACCGGATCACCGACGATTCACGAATCAATGTGCCCAGCAGGGTACCCTAAAACATACGCCCCGCTTGTACCCCAGGTACAAGCAGGACCAACCCACTATCCTCCTGTCATGGGGTCTAGGTCCCCATCCAAACTTGGACTCCAAGCCCCCGCTCCTGAGTCCTGAGCTCAGTGCGGTGCTTGGACCTCCACCCAAAAACCACCTTGAAAGTCGCTCTAGAAAGAGCCGGAACCCATGACAAGAGAGTAACAAGTCTTCCCACGCCTATACACAAGTATGTGTTCAGGATAATAAGTCTGTGACCTGCCTAGAACCCAATGCAACGTCCGATCCTTAACCGACACAAACAGGGAAACAGTGTAACCCAACTATGCCTCGTTGGCCGCAGGACACAACCTCTTATACCCACCAATACCCAAACCATATCCCTGCCCAGTCTCCATTTATCATTCATATATATTTTTCAAGTGATAATAATATAGTAACAACAATAATATATTTCCTATCTCTCGCGAGTGACATGCAATCGCTCGACTTCTACCAGAGCCCTATAGCATTGCACTCTACATGATCATGTCATACTAGTAAGACTCATAGGATATATATATATATATATATATATATATATATATATATATATATATATATGCAAGTGGGTTTCATTCAACTCCTTAAAACTTAATGCACAAACATAATATAAAGTGTAGAAAAGTAGGGGTTATGCACCGGGGATTGCCTAGGTAAAATATAACCAAAAGTTAGTATTTCATCTTTGTGTCCTGATCCCTAGCACCATCTTCTCTGCTACTCCAGTTGATTCCAAGATCCATCATCGTCCCTATTATGGTATGCAATGCGATGCAGAGATGATGCAACAGTTAATTAACAAGGCAACAACTACTCTTAAAACAGAGTACATACTACGAAATAACAAGCTAGCTCTAATTACTAAAGTACTAATCTATGCATCAACATCATCAAGAAATGTGTCATTTCCCAACAAGTATTTTAGTTATACAATTTCAAGGTGTTTCTTTATTCCATTCTATCGATTTAATCTTTATTCGAAATATGGCATCATTATCTATCTAACAGACTAATTATTCTAGAGCTATAAAAATTAAAGTGAGCAACTAATAATATTAGGAATTTACTGTAAAATTTTTAGAGTCAACACTATCACCGATTTATCACGGAAATTCCTATAAGTTCACATTTTAACAATACTAAACATTTTAAAATAATTAGAGCAACCCTAAAAACATTTTAACTAGATGAACCAATTACGCTAATAGATAGATAATGATTTTAGGAGCCTAACAAAATTGGTTTTGCATTTTTGTGATTTTTCTATGATTTATTTTTAATTTTTGAAGAGCACTGAATTAACAAAACAAAGAAAACAACACAAAAAGAAAAAGCCTGAGCGGCCTGGCATGGCCCGCAGGCGCGCGCGGCCTGCTGGCCAGGCGGTGGCCCAGGCGCACAGTGCGCGCACGCGGCCCAGCGCAAGCCGGCCCACGTGCGGAGCAGGCGCGACGACACTTTTACATTTACAATCCTAACTTTCCCTAAAATTAACCAAGCCCCTATTTGTAAATCTATTAGTCTAGCATTTTTACAAAGTGAACACGGTAAGAGTTGCTATTTGCGTTAGGGTCCTTCTACCTCAAAACAGAGCATCGAGCAGGGGGGTACTCCGCCGGCCGATAGGGTGGCTCATCGATGGCGATGCTGTCGTGGCACGGCGCGTGGGGGCATCATCGGCTCCGGCCACACCCATGGACGGCAACAACATGGTCGAGCGGGGATGGTGGAGCACCCGCCACGCGCGTAGGGCAGAGACAGCGCCCAGTGGCCCAACCATGGGGGCTGGTGGAAGGTAGCCGCGTGGCGGCGGCAAGGCCCATGGGAGGGCAGCACCACGGAGCAGCAGGTCCAGCGCGGGGCTGTGGGGCTCGCACGCGCTCCCACACGCTTATGTGGGGGCTGGACGACAGGCGGGCGTGAGGCACGGCGTGGTGACATCGCAGGGTGGAAGGAGTGGGCGCAACCGGGCAAGCTCGGAGTAGAGAGGCTGGGGTAGCGAGCTCGGTGCGATGGCAAGGCAAGGCCAAGGCCAAGAGCCAGAGTTTTTGCATGGCTCCCATGTCCGTGGGCGAGGAAGAGACCGTTGGTAGAGTACACGCTGCGGGGAGGGAGAAGGAGCTCACAGTGACCGAGTCGAGGGAGAAGCGCACTCGGGGTGGCCACGGCGCAATGCAGACGTGGGGCGTGGGGGTGTTAGGCTGGCCATGGCGCGTCTGTGGCTGGCTATAGTGCGGCTGTAGGACCCGGCGATGGCGCCCCTTGCTGGAGGGAGTGAGGGCAAGGATGAGGAGTGGGGCAAGGACAACAGCGATAGATAGACAACATGGCAAGGACGTGGGCAGCAGCAGCTCGGTGAGTAGGTGGGATGAATGGCCAAGAGCGAGTGGGGCGAGGTAGTTGAGGTGAGTAGCTGAGATCGCTCGCTACAGGTGCTGGTTCATGAACAGAGCACCAATGACACGGTTCAATGCGTTCTAGCGAAGTTCGGGCAATTTCTACGTGAGTATCGTAACTCTCACGTAACCATGACCTGCACCACGTCCTAGTATACACCTAAATGCAACTGATCATGCGAAAACATACATGTAGTGTTTAACCATTTTCGTTGGAAATCAAACGCCAAAATGGCATTGCCTACTATCATTTCATACTTAAAAGAATTTAAGGTTCCAGTTAGAACTAAAACTCCAAGCACTTTTAGTTGAATTTTTAAATGGTCAAAACTTTACCGAACTTTACCAACAACCATTTCACGGCATAGCACACACTTTATACCAAACAATAGAACCAAAACATCAGGGTGTTATTTAACTACTTTGCATTTTATAAATCGCTAAAAAGTATACTTTCAACACAACTTCAAGTTTTTGCCGATTCAACGAAAAGGGCTAAATTTTAATTTCCAATTTGATTTTTGAGCTATGAAATATACCATGGAACAACCTCTATTTACCAAATCAGCGGTTGCATTTTCATCTACTAAACTTGCACTTCAAATTTTATTTAAGTACAAATTACAAGTTATATTTTATTTTTGTTTATAAAAATTATTTTTCATGCTTAATCGAATAAACAAGCCATTCGCTATTTCTTTGCTATCAGGCATTTTAAGCACTTTCTTCATACTTTTCCAAAACAAGCCTAAACAACCTTTGTCCACAAGATCATTTAAAAGTTGTTAAGCACCGAGACAAGTTGACTAGCAACACTTATTTGTTAGTTTTATTCATGAAAGCGGGTCACAAGATTCGTTTATAATTCCATGTGTGCTTTAAACTTTTAAACCCGAAAACTTGTTTTGCTAATTTCTCTTAGGCATTAACCTAGGTGCTAAGCAAGCTCGTAACACTAGAGGTGTTACACTTGCATACGCGGAGGCCAGGAATAGGGTGGACGGAGAGTCACGAGCACCGATTGGACGATGAGATGAACATTATGGAGCCCTCTGCATTGGCCTGAGACCATTAGAGCTCCTCAGACGAGGTAGCCGGCGGTAATGGACAGCCGTCTGAGATTAGGTGGGAACGAAAGGTCGAGAATGATTGGATCAGAAAAGAAACTAAAGGGATGCAAATGACCAATATACCCTATGCTATTATTTTTTCAATGGGTTCCAGGCCCACAAAATTTTAGTTTTGGTCCACAACTTAAGTTCTTTTCAAGAGGTACCTCCTATCCTGTAACCCTTCGATCAAGATTGATGGATGGCTCTTATTATTTCTAGCACCGTAAAATTTCACAAAGAATAAAAGATTTCTTTTTCCTTCATCGCTCACAACCACCTTAGGACAAGTTGAACATCCCATTAGTACACGCAGACATATTTGCTAGTAATACTAAATAATTCACTGTCTTATCTGTGTGTGTCTCTCTCTCCTCTCTAATAAGCATAAAAGTTTTGATAGGTTTTACTAAGAGCCATATCGTACGTGATGAATTAGAAATAAAAGTCCTAATTAGTTTATTATCCCGTATGTCCATGATTAGAACTCACGACCTGCCTTTATCTTGGCCTTCTCCATTTTGAGTTTAGAGATGCAAAATCTTAATTGACGCCACAACATCTGTGACATAACCCGGCCACTCTCGAACCCACGTGCATCTTAACTCATGCGCAGGTATATTTGCTATTTACCTGAATTAAACTTACAGCAGGATCACACAGTTGACACTTAAGTTGAGCCACTCTCGCGTTAATTTTTCATATAAGATTAATCTTTATGGGACTAGCATTTATGGATTTTGAAATTTAAACAATCGACCACATCATCGGCTCTTGTCCGTTAACTAGAGAACTCTGGCACTTCATCCTGCAGGCGCTTGGCTTCCAACTCCTCCAAGGAGCCCAATCAACCCTAAGGGGGTGTTTGGTTCCACCTCCTAAACTTTAGTCGCTGTCCCATCAAATGTTTGGACACATGCATGGAGTATTAAATATAAATTATTTATGAAACTAAATGTATAGATTGAGAAAATTTTACGAGACGAATTTTTTAAGCCTAATTAGTCCATGATTTGATAATGCGGTGCTACAGTAAACATGTGTTATTGACGGATTAATTAGGCTTAATAAATTCATCTCGCGGATTACTGACGGATTTTGTAATTTATTTTTTTATTAGTATCCGAACACCCCATACGACACCTCCTAAACTTTAGTCCCTCGATTCAAACACCCCCTAAGCTGGTGGAGGAAGCTGCGAAAGCTTTTTGATGGGCAGCAACATAAGGGGATCAACTCATTGTTTGCGCTAGTGTCTTGGCAGGTGTGGAAGGAACAGAATGCAAGATGGTCCCAAGAGTCTGCTGCTGCAATCGCTGAAATGCTTCATACCATCAAGATGGAGGCAGATCGCTGGATCGAAGCCTGAGCGGCTAGAATGCGAGCGTTGGCCGAAAGTTAGCGGCGTCTTGCCATGATGCCTGTCGTTGTTGTGTTTGTTAAAACAGAAATGCTATAGGACACGTGTGTTTTGTGGTTTGTTGGCACATGAATTTCTGACCGCAGGATGAAGAATGGAACGCCCGATCTGTGTGTTGTTTGCTTTGTGTCGTTGACGTGTAGGGCCCACTCAAAATGTTACTGCTTGAAATCGGAAGTCACGCCTATCGGTTTCTCTCATTCCTCGCATCGTCTCGGCGAGAGGGGAAAGGCATTCGTTCTCGGCGAGGCGATTGTCTCTAGCACCTCGATCCGCTCCCTATCTCGACAGAGCTAGAGCTCGTGTAGCCTCCGCTCCAGCTCCACCGCAGAGACTCCTCCCTCGTGCCGCCGCTCTCATGACTCGCCGTCGCTATCGTTGTCCAGGAGAGGAAGCAGAGTGGAGGCGCTTTCCTATGTGGTGTTGCGGCGATCTTTCCACGCACTACCCGACCGACCGCCCCGCCCTGCCTCATCTCCCCCCTCGCCGAATCGGAAGTTACGCCTGTCGGTTTCTGGCTATCTCACTTCCCCCATCGTCTCGGCGAGAGGGGAAAGGGGTTTGTCCTGGCGGCCAGTGATTGTCTCAGCGTCGTGGCGAGCCACGCCCTCTCCATCTCTGCGCATCGCCTCCCTCTCGTCTACCATTGCTCGAGTTCTGGAGGTACGTGAGTTCGCCGCTTTCTCCCTTGAGTTAATCGTCTCTCTCGTCCTCTTTGCCCACCGATTGTAGATCTGTGTTCCTCTCTTTCCTGAGGCCCAGCGATGCATGTGGGGCGTTGCGTCAGGACAACAAGAGTGTGTGGGGGCGCGTTGCAGCGGCATAACGGTGAGTGGCGCTGTGGCTGTGGGACGGCGAGAGCTCGCGGGGTGAGCTGCAGCGGCGTGACAGCGACAGCGCATAGGGCGAGTTGTAGCGGTGTGCGGGGTGAGCTGCAGTGTCAGGATGACGAGAGTGCGTGGGGCTAGCTATAGCGGCACACGAGGTGAGCTACAGCGTCGGGACGACGAGAGCACGCGGGGCGAGCTGCAGCGCCGGTTTGTCTTGTTTCGACGAACTCTGCCGCCGTGTTGGAGGAACACCTGTAGAAGTAGCATAGAAGCAGGCATGCATGCATTATTTCCTTTGATTTGTTCTGTCTTTCTATTCTATCATGTTCTTCCTCGTAGCAGGAAACACAGAGGCATATTTGATCTATGTTTGTTGTTGTTGTTGTAACTTGTAAGATCAATTAGTGAGGGCGGCTACTAAGCCATATGGTGCTTCTGATCTTTTGTATGAGGCTAGGAACAGTAGCTTCAGAAGCTAGGCTTTAGATGTAGGGGTAGCCAGGCAGCAGGGTAGGTGATGGCGTGCATCTGTAGTTCACTGAACATTTTGACTGGATGTTGAATTCAGTTTGTGATGAGAGTACTGAATGTTGCAACCTTTCACCTAGGCAGATATTGGTGTGTTCCTACTAATGTTGTAGGAGCTAATATGCCTCTACCTGATGACCTATAGTACTGCAGGTTTGCATCCAACAATTCTGGCATAGATAGATAGAACCTATTGGCAAATAGGCTTAACAGTGGGAAAGGTAATTATTTTTTCTGAACTAATGAAACTATAGGACTTAAATGCATATGATGACATTAACATGCTATATTCACTCTTTATGCAAAAGAAAGTTGTTCTTCTTGTATCGTTATTGTCTACTAGGAGTTGATTAAATTCTCCTTGTATTATTTTGTGAATTAAGCTCTGATTCTATAAATTTGTTTTCATTTCATAACTGAGTCTTGTCACTCCATTGTTAGGAGATGCTTGCCACTCCATTTTATAGGCAGAGGTGTTTTAATTTGCAGTGTGTTGCCATGTATGTGTAATTAGAATAGGGGGTAAAAACACAAATATATGTTGTAATCAAACTGATACTTGTATTTCAACTTTGGTATTAGAAGAATGGAGGTATTCCATATAGCTTCTTGATACTTGTTTACGAATATGGTCTCAGATTGTATTCTAGAGTCTGAAATGAGTGTAAGTGTATATAATCAGCTCTGTAATTAGGACATTTCTGAAATAGCATAGCTGTATGGCACTGAGATCCAATCTGGTTCATCAATGTTATAAGTTGTTGATTGTGATAAATTGAAAGCTACTAGCACCATATGGATAAGCATAAAGCTAGCTGCTATCATGCAAAATTTTGGATTAGACTGTTGAATGCTTTATACTTAGAAGATCAATGTTTTACCTATTTTTTGGCATTATCTTTGGAAATGAAAAATTTATAATCATCAGATTGTCAGGTAAATATCAGTTTAATCGCTGCAATGCTCTTTCAAGCATTTCTTGCAAACTGCAAAATAGGACAATCCATCATGAAACACACAAAATAGTGAGCACCTATCTTTTAAAGTTTTAATTGCTTGGTCCATTTTGGTGGTTCCTACTTTTTTTATATCAGCTTGTTGAGGTGAAGTTCAGTTACCATTGTGATTTAAATATTTAATGGTAGTTTCATGGTAATATGACAGTTGACAATATTTATTTGACTGAGCTTGTTGACTATAATTGTAATTTTCATGTAATGATCAAATGATATATAATTATATATAGTCATATAGTCACAATACTAATAACCAAACTCGATTGATCATTATATGATTTATGCATATATATTCTTCAGTATAATGTTAGATAGATCTGATAAATCTACACTGTCAACAGTCCATCATTTGTTAGTTGGGTGGATTGAAATTGGTTTCTGTCTAATTATGTATGTTTTCCTTTGCTAATCTTGGGTGGATTGAAATTGGTTTATGTCTAATTATGTATCCAAATTGCAATTACTTTACCTAATAATTTTTGACCATTTGAGTGACATTGTCTGTAGTCTAAAAATAAGAGCATTTCTAAAAAAATAATTCAACTATTCTGCTTCTTAGGGTCACTAACATCTGAAATGTCTCCTTTTTGAGGCTAGGTTCTGCCTATTTCCAGGTTCTATTCCTGTCACAACAGTAACTAGTACTTGTCACAGTTAGCATACTTCCAGTCTAGTTCATGTGAGAGGAAGATGGCACTGATTATGGTGGTGAAAACTAAGAGTGTAATGTGAAGCTAAACTCTTCATACTATCTCTGTAACATACTCATGATTTGTTGAGCATATGTATGGTCATTGTTGGACCATCCATCCATGATCCATGCCTTGGTTTCCCGGCTGAGCTTGAGCATCAGTTCTACCATTACATACTCATGATTTTTTACATGGATTTTTGGCTGCGTGCCGTTTTCTTGACTTTGATATAGTCTATGAATTCTATAAGGAATTTGGATCCTGAATTTTATCTATTATCTATTTTTTCCAAGTTGTTATTGCACCAAAGAAATTCTTGTAACTATATATTAGTTTCCTATGTAATCTTGTAACTATGTAATCTCGGTGAATCTAACTTGTCCTGCTCTTGTATCACTGATTTGCCTATATATGCAACTAGGTAGCATGCCCGTGCATTGCTACAGGATAACTAACAATTTATACTAAAAATACACGGATCGCACAATAAGATAACAATACTGTTAAATTAAATACCAACGTTAAAGTGACATTTAATCCAAAACACAAAGATTATGAATTTAACAGTCACAGAGTGCACAGCATCGTAGGCTCACAAACTCTAGAGCTTCCAGAGATTGGGTCAAATCCAACGTAGAGCCTCGAAACCCTACATCTTTTCCTGGACGGGCTTCACTTCGGATGCGCCGGTAGCAATATCAATGATCTCTAGTCGATGGACCAAGTCATATGGATCCCCATACAATGGCTTAGACATATAGATTTTGTTCTCCTTGTACTTGGATACACTTGTTCTACTAAAGCTTTCATTGAAATGTTTAGACACGAACAATGTCTGATCACCGATGTCCCTCACCCTAGACCACTCCGGCATACGGTCGTGGAGGTTGCACTTGTAGATCGTGCTGCTGTAGGTGAAGCTCTATGTCTCGTGGAATGTGCTCACCATGGCACCCACAATGTGTAGCTCACCGTTTGATTCTAGGTAGCTACGGTGGTAGAGCCCCGCAGGTGGCGACAGCGATGGCAGCAGCATCGCGGTTGGAGTAGCGCCAGTGGCGTTGCTGCTGTAGACGAAGATTTCTCTAGTGTAGTCAATTGCCAAGAACTTGTCTTGGCAGTGGACGATGGACCCCACGGAGAACTCTAGTTTGGTGTCGAGCAGCGTCCATGCGCTATCGACTCCAACCCAATAGAACACGACCTCCGTGGAGCACCCAAGCATGGCCATGGCCACGTAGAACCTGGCAGAACACGACCTCCATGAGAGCATGATCTCATGAAAGAACACGTCCCTCATGTCTTCTAGCTTGATGGCTCTACCTACGGCATCCGCATCCCCATAGCTGTTGGTGGGATGGAGGACCCAACGGCCGTGGACCCTAGACATGCGTTCCGATGAGGACACCGCCGTGACATGTTCGCCTGCTGGCGGGAGCTCAACACGGGGGGCACGGACACCAGTGAATGGATTTAGCAGCGTCATGGACACCGCCTCGTCCATGAGCGCCAGCCACCCACATGAGGAACCACCCGCCACCTTGCTACGCACATCGAGCAGCGTCTTGGACAAGACCTTCTTCTCTGGGACAAAGTAGAAGCAACGCGGTCCAAGTAGGGGTTGAACGGGAGCAGTAGGAGCGCCCTGAAGGTCGCGAACGGGACGGCGGCGCGCCATGGGGAGCAAGCAGATCGGAAGGACGCCGCATCATGGCCTGACGCGAGACGCTGCCCGATAGACTCGAGAAGATCCTCTGACAGGCCAGATCTTTAGTTAGGGAGAGGTAGGGACCTTCTCTTGGGATTGAGAGGCTGAGCCATGGAAGACAGTTGACATCAACTATGGTTCATGTAAGAAACAACAAGCGAGGGTGTTGGAACACATGAGCGTGAAACCAAATGAAAGGAGGAAAAAGTTGTCCCTTTTGCAAATGCAAAGAGGGGAAGTAATTAAATGTATGCAGATTTGGCAAGGTTCTCAGAAATGCAAAGATGTTCCTTTTGTCTTAATTCTCTTTCCTTCTGTGTTAATTCTCTTTCCTTTTGCTCTTTGCCATGTATGCCGGTGCATGCAAACATACAATGTGTATATGGATAGCACAATAATTTTATACTTTCTATTTTGCCGTGATTCCTCTATCACATGACAGGCAATATTCAATCAAGGAGATGTCATGGGATCATAGGCGTGGGCAAACGGATGAACCAAAACAAATGTCGCACCAAAAAATGTCCACACTTTGTTCTTTTTAGTTGTAGAAGATTACTTCATGCATGCAACAATAGTTTGGTCATACCTGATTCTAATATCGTGCTTGAAAGCTTTTGTTCATTCTGTTATGGTGTATGCCGACCTAGTACAAGTAGTATTGAACTAAAGTAAAAGAGCTCACTCATGTGAGTTACTAAATGGTAGGCATGCAAATTTTTAAGAAAACAATAGCTGATTAAACATTATTATTTTTTGCTATATAGCCATGGATGATGATGAGTTGGGTTCTGATGCTCAATCTATAAATGGTGAGAGTGATGATGACTTTGATATGAACTCTGAAGAAGACAACTCTGATTCATTGAATATTGATGAGGTAATAAGTTTACTTGATTTTGTTTGTTTATGCACCTGTGTATATAATATGACACTTGTTTGGGACTTAAAGGCTTTGTTGTTGTTGTTGTTGCCTTTTTAGGATCCAAACTCCTCAGATGATGATATTGATCCTGCTATAGCAGTCTAGGCTTTCAAGCATCTGAAAGGAGTGCTTTCTAGAGTATGTTCTAAAACTTTTATTACTAAACTATGCATATTTCTATATCCCTTTTGGACTATTACCTTCACTATGTCATAGTCATAGGAGTAGGACATCAGTATATGTCTCATTTGCACATATCAACCTTTTCTGTTCTTATTGTCCAACAGTTAAGTTACTCGAATCAGTCCATGCCACTATGTTTTTTGAACTAACTATTGATATTGTTTTTTTAGTTTTCTAAGTCTATTCAGAAGAAAGGGAAATCACGATGTTCTGGAGTTCAGAAGCGTGCTACAAAGGTAAATTCAGTAGCATGTGTTTTTTACACCATGTTTAGTGAACTGATGATTAGTTTCATAATTAAAAACTTATTTTTTTTCATTGGTTTTCAGAATACTAGAGATGTTAAAGCCACTGTTAAAGGAAAATCAACTGCCGGTGAGAGTTCATCTGGTAAAGCAGGAAGCAGGTGCAATAACAAGTATTTTGGACATAAAATAAGAGAATTGGATGAGCATAAGAAAAAGATCATCAGGGATCATGGATTTGGGATCTTGCTTGAGTATGATGGATGTTCAGTGCCTAGAAACTTTGTCCAATGGATTGCGGATCAAGTCGATGTCAACTATTGTGATATACTTGTTGGAGGCAAAGTAGTCCTTTTTTCTATAAAATCAGTTCACCTTTTCTTTGGGATTCCAATTGGTGGTGAAGACATCAGACAACAGAAAGATTAGTCTGCAAAGGCCAATTTTCTTAAAGAAATCAATGAGACTTCTTTGCCCCTCATCAAGACCTTTGGCAAGAAGTTGGTAGGCAACACTTTGTCTGATGATGACATCTTCTGATACTTCATGGTTGTTGCATTGTCAACTTTCCTGTGCCCAAACTCAAGTACTCTTCCCAGTCCCAAGTATCTAGGTGCTTTGATTGATGTTTCAATTGTGAAAGATTGGGACTGGTCCAAGTTTGTATTTGAATGGTTGTTTGCTTCGATATCATTATACAAAAAAAGCAAAGAAGGATAATCGGTGGCTGCATATACTTCTTTATGGTATGTCTTTTTTCCATTGCTTGTTTTCCTATCAATTAGTTTTTGTCATCTATATGTAATGTATTTACTGACCACTTTGTAATTTCTTGTAGGCTTACTATCTAGACTTCCTGAACTTCGGATCTCGTCACCAGCTTCCCCCAAATTAGCCACGAATTCTATGTTGGAAAGTTTCTATGATAAAAAAATATGCTTCATATGATTGTGTCTCTGCTGATAAGTTTGGAAAGCGCCCGGTAAGTCTTGGTTTGAGGTTTTATGAGTGTTGTCATGTTTGTTTTGTTCTTGTTTAGATTACTGACTAACTAACTGTAATATATTTTGTGTAGGTCAAATCTATTGAGGAAACTTGTTATGCTAAATCTTTGTTACCGGTTGATGCTTGTGCTTCTTTTAGGGATTCTCTGTATACTGATTGTAGATTATTTGATGAATAAGTAGGTGCCTTGTTCAGTATGTTCATGAGTATTTCATTTAGTTTAATATTTGTGTGGTTTAGTTCATTGCTATTTAAAATTACTATTAATTTAATCTGACAGGACAATGAAGCTTTGTGTGGCATTTTCCAAGAACATCACACAACACATGGTATCAGGAGCCCTAACAAACTTGTCATCTCAATATTCTAGTACATGAAAAACCGTCATGGTCATGTAGTTGATGATGATACATTGCCTGAGAATTCTGCTGCCGAAATCCCTTGTCTAGCCAATGTTAGTCACAAAGATGATGATGCAATGACTCATTAATTTGAAGCCCCAATGCCTGCTGCTTCAACTCATACCATTGTGGAAGATGTTTTGGATACCACATTGCCTGCTGCTGCTGCATTTAATGTGGAAGTTGTTGATCCAACAATGGCTGCTACTACTAAAATTAATAATGAAGAAGTTTCTGTGACTGAAAAAGTTGATTTAGATAGTGCATACA
Source organism: Miscanthus floridulus (assembly GCF_019320115.1). Lineage (NCBI taxonomy): Eukaryota > Viridiplantae > Streptophyta > Magnoliopsida > Poales > Poaceae > Miscanthus > Miscanthus floridulus. The sequence goes on from NC_089598.1 coordinate 116,189,521, forward strand.
ATGTTTTTGGTAGTGACAATTGTGGTGTTTCTCAGGCAACTGTAATTATTTCTTCCAATAACTCATCAGCTCAAGGTACATAAAGTGTTTTTGTAGCATTTTTTCAGCATTGAGTTAACTTTGTATCTCTTGTTCATACTCCTATGAATATTTTTGAGGTGCAGATTCAGGTAGAAGGAAGAGGAAGAGGAAAAACTATGCATCACAAACTTCCACTCCTGATAGTGTAGCTTTAAGGACTAAACATGGACTATCTCAACGTCTTGGAAAATCCCCTCTTAGTTGCAGAAAAGATGATGATGTTGATGTCAATGTTTTGAATATGTTTTTGTGTTTTGAATAGAGATTTCAGTTACAAATTATTTCCCTGAATAATATGTATTTGTAAATTTTAGGCAAGTGTACTGGATTATGCTAGAAAAGGAGGTACAAAGGATATTCCTGTACTTGTTGAAGAAGCCCCAATGTTAGCTTCTAAAGCTGCAACCAAACGTTAGAAGCTTGTTCTAAAAGTGAGTTTCTATGTTTTGCTATTTTTTTTGTTTTCTATGTGTGCACCTCACTACTATATATAGATAGCCTGAATAATGTGTCTAGTTGTTGTGCACTATTCTCACCTGTTAGTCCATCATTTAGCATAAGTTGCATCTTTTCCTTCCATTTTATCAGCTATGTCATTGATCAGCCTAGTTTAAGGCAGCAGCATACTGCTCTGCATAGCTACATTATTGTGTCTGTCATGATCACTGATTCCTAAGGAAGATATACATATCTGAAGTAACACTTTTCATAATTTGAGCAACTTTTTCTTGTTGGAGAGAATATTCCTATAACTAAAATACGATGATGTCCCATGATCTTCACTTCTAGTTTAGATTCATTACAAAATTCTTAAATCTTTTTTTTCTACCAAAAATGTAGTGTTTATTTTATCTTCCAATGGTTGAACAACTAAGTCTAAAAGGCATTGGTGCAGTATATAAAAAGGGCAATCAAGTCCATAAGAAGTTGGTGCAGCGTTGCCTAGTCTTGGGGAACATAGTTATATATAGGATAGGGTCATCAAAGGTTTTAACCAAGGTCCTTTACGTTGACAAGTGTTCCACTTCCACACATCTCTTCTCCTCCATTTACCTTCTCTCTGCTTTGCATCAAGTCACACAATTTCTGTAGTGCTCTAGATTTAGAATACTATGTAGCAGTGACCAAGCCATTGGGTAGGTGTGGGCATGGTCCATTGGGTAGGTGTGGGCAATGCTAGTGGCAGCATGCCCGTTGTGGTCATCCACTAAACTAGGAAGCAAGTCTTCATCTCATGCTGATTGTGGTTGTGTATCCATGTTTGGTAGTGGTCCAGTTTTTCTGCTTTTTGGATTTTGCTTCTCTTAGGTTGGAAGATGCTAGCTACTTATTGGATGGCACTCCAAACTATTTTGTGGGAGAAGCCTAGTAGGTTGGTGGGTGGGCAATAGAGGGAAAGCTAGACAAAGGCTAGGAAGGAAAAACTCTTGCCTTCTTTCTTGATGGCAGCCTTAGGTTCTCTAAAAACCAATAGTAGAAGGCAGCTATTTGGTCTCTATTTAGGTTTTAGCAAGAGAAATTGAAGCTAGAAGTGGGGCGTAAAAGATTGTCCATAGCTCTTAAAAGCTAATTTATTCCATGTACCTTTTAAAACATGCTGCTGAGCCTTATCAAAGAAATGAGCATATTCTTTTTTATGATATACTTGGACACAGAAAGAATTGATCTTGTAAAATCTGGCAGTGTTGCATCGTGCATTACCTTGTGCCCTAGAATAAGATAATTAATTTCAATTAATAGAGCCAAGTTAAGGTTATCCTCATCGTATGCTCATTTCCCTTCCATCATTGGGTAATATTTATTACCTTACTAGTGTCATGGAAAATAAATCCCTACAATTGATCACTGATGCTTTATTACCTTACCAGTGTCATGGATAATAAATCCCTATGATTGATTCACTGATGCACTACAGATATATAATCTGTAGTGCATGACTTATCTATTGCCTAAATAATGCATTTGTCAATTTTAGGCAATTGTGCTGGATCATATTGGAAATGGAGGTACAAAGGATAATCCTGTACTTGTTGAAGAAGGCCCATTGTTAGCTCAACCAAACGTTAGAAGGTTGAACTAAAACTGAATTGTGTTCCAGTCCAAACTATCTTGTTCTAATCATGTGATAGTTGACAACCATTTTTCCTATTTGTTTTTCAGTCCAAGGACAATGTGAAATTAGATGCATTGAAGAATGTCCAAACTGCTTCTAGTGCACAGACATTGTTTTCAGACCCAAAAGCTATTCCCTGACATTTAAAAGAAACTCAATTGGCTAAACCTGCAGCTCATGCTTTGGATCGTACTGGTTAGTACCTTTTTTCTAGATTGCACATTTATTAGCAGTAAATTACACTTTTGAAATACTGCAATTATGGTATTTGACATGTGCACTATCTGTCCTTTGTCACCTGTAAGTTTGAACCTTCTTTACCAATTTAGTATTTGATAAAGCAGGGAAAGCACCTGTTCAGAAACCTTGTATGAATAATAATGCTCCCTACTTTAATAGTCCTAGCATGCCAACTTTTAGAATGTTTTATGATGAGGATGATTTAAGAAATTATGTTGAATATCCTAAACTGAGGCGTCCTATCGGTCCAGTATCTGGTACAACTTGTACTTCATATGATAATCTTCAGAGAGAAGCCCGAGTGCTACCTTCTAAAGCTGCAACTACACATCAGAATGTCCAACTCAATGTGAGTTTTGTATTTTTTGGGGTTTTTTTTTGTTTGAAGTTAATATGCTGGTGCTCTGTCATTGATTATCTCATAGAACAAAAAAAGAGTTTCTTGTAACTTGTCTTATTGTACTAACACTTGATTTACTTTCACTCTTTGATAGGTTCAATCCGAGAGCAGCTTCTACTTCTAATTTTGCCCTGTATTAGATGGTTGGACGTTTGTTGACCGGATGAGGTCTAATCCATTTGGTGGAGGCGGTAATGTGAGCAATCAGGAAACTGTTCAGACCGAAAGAAATGACAATGTTGAAACTGTAAGCTTGTTTATTAGATTAGATCAATTTTGTATTGTGACATATCTTGTGTTCTCTTTTGTCTCTTTTCTGTAACTAATATGGTAGTATTTTTTATTAGGACCTTGTCCATATGGAGTCTTTACCTTTTATAGATTATTCTACGACTGCTGAAGAACCAACTGTTGTTGTTCCTCTAGCTGCAATCAGCCCTTCTAGAGAACACTATGACATTGTAAATTGACATTTTTAGTTTTATCAATTTGGAACAATTGTCTTGTGAGATAACCTGCTGATTTTACTTTTGGTGTAGCCATGGTAGTGGAAGGACAATTGTTAGTAGTTGGGGCTGCTCTGAGTCATGTAATAGCCAGTACAATTAGTTGTAGTAGTATCCATACTCTAGTGTACCTTAGCGGTACTAGGGCTGTATATATTGAGAATCAAGGCAATAGAAGCATTTTTGTTGTCCCCTTCTTTATACCTCTCAGCCGTGTTTGTTTGTGTGCTTGTTTGTTAGGTATTTGGAGAATATAATGAAATAGTATGAACCCTATTCTATCAATTTTTACTTTATGATTTTTTAACAACTTTATGTTTTTCCTAATTTTGCAGGCACCTACACCTCTTGCATCCCATCGAGGTGGGACTTCTGTTTCTACAAAAAGTATGGGAAGCAATGGTTTATCAGACGACTCTAAGTCCTTTTCAAACCAAGGTTCTTGGTACTCTTCTAGTGCAAAGTTGGCTGTTCATCGTCCTAGGAGGACAGTGATCCCAAGCAAATACAAGTTGAGCCCTTATATGATGCCTCATTCAAAGATGACAGTGTCAAGACTTGAAGCTGACGTGTATGCTGTTGTTTTGAAGATGGTAGAAACTGAACATTCCGAGTAAGTTTTAAATGTTTACAACCTCCTTAGCGTTTTCACCACTCGTGAGTACACTTGAATCAAGTAATTATGAATTGTTTTCATTTGTCTCAGTCTTGCAGTAATCGATTATGGGCAAGTGGTTGTGAAATTAAGTGCACTTGCAAGTTCTCTTAAGCCTCAAGGAAAGGTCCATTATTTTGTAGTGAATGCTTTCTGCAGATTGTTATTCCGTAGGAAACACCCTAAGAATTCTTACAAGCATTATTTCTTCTCTAAAGTTGGTGTAAGTGTCATTTATTTCTTTTTTTTCTCAATTACATGTGGTAACTATATCAAATAAAATAATATTGACCAATCTATTTTTGTAGGACTATTTTATTGGAAATCACGGTCCTAATGATAGCAAGGAGGAGCTATATGAAAATGCAGTGAAATGCTTTAAAGGTGCTGGTCGTGCAAGGTCATTAGCATACAGCCAATATGTGAGTAAAACATCCTTTTAATTTTTTTAAGCTTTAGCACATATGTTGTGTGCATTGCAGTTGTGCTAATAATCCCTTCTTTTTCATTTTGTGTTATTTTGTCAGCTTTATTTTCCAATTCTCTTCCATGATCGGTGGTATGTGGTTGTTGTTTATATCACTCAAAGATTGATTGTAATCTTGGATTCCTGTACTCTACATTTTGGAGCAGACTCACATTTCCATAAAGTTGTCCGTGGTGAATTTGTAAGTAGCAGCAGCACATGGATTCGCATCATTTTGTTTGAATGCAATGTGAAATTTTGTTCAAATAAGAAAAAATATATATCTGCACTCTAATTATTTCCTCTACCTACTTTTAGATACCAAACTTGACCACAATCTGGAGTGAAGTTGTTCAAATTGACTTTGGGTTCCATGGATATGAAGTTATCTATGTAGATGTACCTTAGCAGACTGAGAAGTAGGTAGTGTACAATCTTTTTTAATTTTTTTAGATCATATCATTTTGTGTGGTGCTTATAATATTATGTCTTGTCTTTCTCATATCTTGTTTCAGCTTTAGCAATGATAGTGGTATCTTTACGATGAAGAATCTAGAGCTTTGGGAGCTAAATGTCTATTTGATGGACAAGTTTTTTGAAGCTGATATTGGGCATCTTCGTATCAAGTACATCAATGACATGATTTTCAATTAATACAATAGTTCTGATGATGGTCGATCTAAAGTGATGAAATATGATGCTGAGGTAGTACTAGTTGCAATGTCACTTTGTGTATTGTTCCATCATGTACTCAATTGATTTTTGTTTCTAATATTTTTTCTTAGGTCTACAAATAGTACTATAAGAGAGCATGACATGCGTGTTGTGTTTGGATCTTGTGTTTAGGTTCATATCATGTAGTGTGTAGGTTCATGCTATGAGTGCATGGTACTTTGTAAAGAAGCAGCTATGTTGATGAGAATGGTTGATGCTCAAATGGTTGTAAATATTAATCTACAGTCAAGAGGATAAACTAAAGTGGATGATAATATTTGGTTGGGTGGTTGTTTGGATGCTTGATGTTAACTATTTTTTTACCATTATTCTAAGTTTATGTCCTATGTTAGTGTGTCTCTTTTGTCCACTATGTGTTAGTGTAGTAACCTTTGATAGCGAAGACAAGGACAAGCTTGAGGGTTGTGGAGGTTCCTCTTGTTCTTGTAAAGATGACGGTCTGATCTGGTAAGTGATCTTACATGCATTACATTTTTTTAGTTTGAGCATGATATACTTTACTGAATATGCTGTATGTTGTATTAACACATGCTTTCTCCCATTACATGTTGTAAATATTTGGTTGTTTTTAGTTACCAATGGAGGAAGTTCGCCCTCAGAGGTGGAACTCTTATCAGGAGCAGCAACCTATTTGAGGAAGTTGATTTTTCCTGAAGTTATATAGTTTGGTATGCGTTCTTCCATTTACTTGTTCTGTTGATTGTGTATTTGTAGCTGATTTTTGGTTTTTTAGTAGATCTGCATTTTTGACCTGCTGCTGCCATATTTTCTACTTTTTGGAGCTGCTGCTCCCTTTTTCCTATTTTTGTGCTGCTTGCTACTTTTGCCTGCTGCTACTGATGCTTGCTACTACTGATGTTTGCTGATGCCTCACTCTCTCACTCTGTGGTTGTGGTTGTGTATTTGACTGTTGATGTTTGATGCTACTACTGATTAAGCCTGATGCTATTGTTGCTGTTGCAGCTACATGCTGCTTGCTGCTGAATAAGCTTCTTGTTTTTTTGGACTTTTGAGTGCCTTTATGTGTGTTGCTTTTATTGGAAACAGAGTGTGTGTGTGTTTCTCTCTCTTTCTCTATGATGCCATGCTAGTTTAAGTTGTTGGTTCATGGGGTGATCAGTTTTTGAGTGGTTGGTGCATCATTAGGCAATTCTTTTTGCATTTTGGTCCCCATTCATCATGTTTATACTAACTATGTGCAAAAGAATCCATAAACCAAACTTGCTGAACTCACAGCCTATTCAGTTTTGGCTTTGGCTTTGTCAAACGAGGTTTGTTTGCCTCCTTGCCTAGTTGACTTGTTTTAGAGCATCTTTTGCAGTTAAATTTTTTAGTTGCATTCCTGCATTTGTGATGACCAATGATTGCATTTATGTGGAAGTTGAGAAGTTTTGCTTCTGCTTTGCCAATAGGTGGAGTTCTGCTCCTAGAGAATGTTAGATTATACAAGAAGAAAGAGAAGAATGACACTGAGTTTTGCTAAGAAGCTAGCATCTGTTGCTGACCTTTTTTTGTCAATGATGCATTTTTCAGCACAGCATACAGAGCTCATGCTTCAATTGAAGGAGTTACTAAGTATTTTTTTTGAAGGCTGCTGTGTGCTGGCTTCCTCATGCAGAAGGTAATAAAATGCCATCCCTCCTTATGATCTTTTAAGTATATTTAGGTACTTTTTGAGTAGGATGGGGGTAAAATGGCTTTGTGTCTTATCTATCTTTTTTATATATCATTGTTTTTAGACAATTTGTGTTTCTTTAGGCTATTTTGTTAAGAAGCTAGCTGAGTTTACAACCACAAAGGGTGTCACCACCATCATCGGTGGTGGTGATTTTGTTGCTGCTGTTGACAAGGCTGGGCTTACTAACAAGATGAGCCACATTTTTCTACCAGGTGTTCTTTGCCTCGATGACGCCTAAGGTACTTGGTTTTGCCAGCTCGTGTGCCATTTTTTGTTTTGGATCTCTGTGTGTGTGATGAGTGGATGTGTGTGTGTCATTTTACAAACTGCATCATATGTCTAATGTCAGGTTGCTAAGTAGTTTTCATTTCCCAGACCTTTTCTTTTTACATTACTAGTTTGTAATGATTGTGCCACTTCTGTAATTTTTGCTATATAATAGCTCTGCATGATGTGTGCCCTGAAGATCAACTAGTATCCCGACATAAATATTTGTGCAGCTTAATGTGTTTTTGACTCACCAAAATAGCTTTTAGAGATATTCTGGTAGGGATGATTTGATGTTATGTCTAGTTATAGTCCCTTTTGCGCCTGACATGTACTATAGTGGTGCATGAACTTGTTAAATTTTTTTATCTTGTCTTTGCAATCTTTGGGCCTGTTTCCTCTTTTTGTTGTTGGCATAAGCACATGTCACCAGTTGATATTTCATTGCTGAAGAAACTTGTAGTATTGAAACTTATTCTCAAAACAAAACAAATACTTCTGCCATTACAGCTATGGAGGAGCATAAGTGCCTGAACTCAAGGTTGTGGCATGCCTATGTCGGCCCGCTTTGTTTCCTTGCCCGCTTTGACCCGCTGCTACCATTTTTTCTGCTTTTTGGAGCTGCTGCTCCCTTTTTTATGTTTTTTGGTGCTGCTTGCTGCTTTTGCCTACTGCTACTGATGCTTGCTGCTACTGATGTTTGCTGATGCCTCTCTCTTTCACTCTGTGGTTGTGGTTGTGTATTTGACTGCTGATGTTTGATGCTACTACTGATTAAGCCTGATGCTATTGTTGCTGTTGCAGCTACATGCTGCTTGCTGCTGAATAAGCTTCTTGTTTTTTTGGACTTTTGAGTGCCTTTATGTGTGTTGCTTTTATTGGAAACAGAGTGTGTGTGTGTTTCTCTCTCTTTCTCTATGATGCCATGCTAGTTTAAGTTGTTGGTTCATGGGGTGATTGGTTTTTGAGTGGTTGATGCATCATTAGGCAATTCTTTTTGAATTTTGGTCCCCATTCATCATGTTTATACTAACTAGGTGCAAAAGAATCCATAAACCAAACTTGTTGAACTCACAGCCTATTCAGTTCGGGCTTTGGCTTTGTCAATTGAGGTTTGCTTGCCTCCTTGTCTAGTTGACTTGTTTTAGAGCATCTTTTGTAGTTAAATTTTTTAGTTGCATTCCTGCATTTGTGATGGCCAATGATTGCATTTGTGAGGAAGTTAAGAAGTTTTGCTTCTGCTTTGCTAATAGGTGGAGTCCATTGCTGAAGAAACATGCAGTATTAAAACTTGTTCTCAAAACAAAACAAATACTTTTGCCATTACAGCTGTGGAGGAACACAGGTGCCTGAACTTAGAGTTGTGGCATGCCTGTGTCGGCTCGCTTTGTCCTTTCATATAAAAAATGTCTCTTGTGATCTGTGCTAATACTTCATGAACTTTGATAATTCTGATTTGTGCCAACATACACCAAGTTTTTGTCTTTGTCCTTTCATAGAAAAAAATTATCTCTTGTGATTTGTGCTAACACTTCATGAACTTTGATAATTCTGATTTGTGCCAACATGCACCAAGTTTTTATCCTTGTCCTTTCATAGAAAAAAATTATCTCTTGTAATCTGTGCTAACACTTCATGAACTTTGATAATTCTGATTTGTGCTAACATACACCAAGTTTTTGTCCTTGTCCTTTCATAGAAAAAAATTGTCTCTTGTGATTTGTGCTAACACTTCATGAACTTTGATGATTCTGATTTGTGCCAACATATACCAAGTTTTTCTCCTTGTCCATTCATAGAAAAAAAATTGTCTCTTGTGATCTGTGCAAACACTTCATGAACTTTGATAATTCTGATTTGTGCCAATATACACCAAGTTTTTGTCCTTGCCCTTTCATAGAAAAAAAATTGTCTCTTGTGATTTGTGCTAACACTTCATGAACTTTGATAATTCTAATTTGTGCCAACACACATCTCATTTTTTGTCCTTACATAGAAAAAAATTGTTTAATGTGATTTGTGCTAACACATATTGAAGTTTGTTTTTTATGATTTGTGCCAGCACACACCAATTTTTTGTCCTCTGAGATAAATAAAATATTCGGTTACACAACTACAATCACCAATAATGTAATTTGTAGCTACTAGGCACTGCAATTTTAGTTCTAAGCATATGCAATTATAGTTCTAGGCATAATTTAATTTAAGAATGTAACATCCTGTTCATTAGACAAATTACATAAATTAATTGGCCATTGAATTTGACTTCATCCCTCCTTCTGATCGATAAATTTCGCTGTCCTTCTATTGATCATCTTTGATTACCATGTCTTCAGTGTTCTGTTGCTTGGTGATCAATGCTACCATTTGATGTTTCCTTCCTCTTCTTTCTTTTTGGCTTCACTGGGGAGCCTACAAAACATTATTAGTTCACATAAATAAGAATTTTTGCATTTGGATTCAAATTCTATTTGTATGTATTGAAATTCTATTTGTATGTCCTAAAATTTTTTACCTGCACTGTCTGTGTCATTTGTTTTCTTCTTTTTCTTCTTTTCTGCTGCCACCAGATTCTTCTTTATTTCTTCTATATGTGTCTTCATTCTGACAGGTTTAGGTGGCCTTCCCTTTCTCTAAATTCTTTCTGGATCATCTATTTTAGTCTATGGATCTCCAGCTTATGCTGCTATAGTTTCTCCTTGCTGGTCATTTTGTGCTTCACCTGTTTGCTGAGCAGATAACATTCTATCTAAATTGATTTCCATCTTGTCTAATTCTACCATAAGGTATTCCATGGCTTCCTCATTTTTTGCTGCTTTTGAATTCAATATTGTTGACTTCCTGGATAATATGTTGAATCTCAACAATGAGCCTTTTGTAACTGTTTCTTCTTCTAGTCTTTCAACATGTACCTTCATATCCTTTTTTCTCCACCTATCTAAGAAGTATTTGTCTAGAATTGTGTTGATTTCCATTTCAATGACTATTTTCAGGATATGATAGCAGAGTATCCCATCTTTGCTAAATTTTGCACATATGCAGGTAAATTCTTCTTTGCCTTCTGTTAGGTCAGTGTTTATTGTATATCTCTTATCTTTGAACCTCGCATTTGTTGCCTCACTTCTAGATGTGGTCTGTATGAAAGGGAAGAAGTCAATTTTGTAGTAGACCGGGATAAACATTTTCCTCATTTCCCACATTTGGAAAAGTAGTGATTCCCTTCAAGGTTTCTTTCCTTAATCATTCTCTTCCAAAGTCACTCAAATTCTTCTACTATTAGACTATTGTTCACTATATCTTCGAAGTCTTCATATAGTCCTTCGTTTGCTGCAAAGACCTTGACATTCTTATTGTAGCATTTGGTCTTTATGTGGAACAAGCAATTTCTGTGCTTTGTGTTTATGAAGACTTGCTCTATTTCTGATTTCATCACCATGTCTTGGTCTGTGATGATCGTTTGAGGGTGTTTTCCTCCCATTGCTTCAAGGAAAGTTTGAAATACCCACTTAAAAGTGTACACTGTCTCATCATGCAGGAAAGCACATCTGAAAAGGCAACTTTGTCCATGTCCTGTGATTCCAACAAATGGTGCAAAAGGTAAGTTGTATCAGTTGGTCATATATGTCGTGTCAAAACTTACACATTCTACATAATCTGCATAATATTTCATGGAAGAATAGTCTGTCCAGAACAAGTTTCTCACTCTCTTGTCCTCATCTAAATCAAACTTGTAAAAGAAAGATGGATCATCAATTTGTTTCTTTCTGAAATAATCCAGTACTTGTGTCATATCTGATCCTTTAACTTCTCTGTTCAGCTTTGTCCTATAGTTGCTGATATCTTTCTTTTTCATCGGTAGAGCTATAAGCCCCCCTCTCAGATACAATAGAATAGAAAGCATCTTCCTTGTCGGGATATTGTTATCGTTCAGAGTCTTGATAAGTCCTTTTTCCATTTCTATCATATACTTGTGACCAGAAAATAGTTGATCCCTGTCTCCAGGGCATAGCTCATGATTATGCTCTAAATCAAGAGTTTTAATCTTCCATACACCACTCTAACTACTGCTGAACAATTATTTTCCTTCTCCTTACCAGTTTCTTTCCAACATCCTTGTCTACTTCAGCTTCTTTCTCTAAAGACTTTGGTTCCTTTTCTTTTCCTTGATGAGTGCATCTCATTGTCACTTTGACTACCTCATTATTTCTCTTCTTACTTTGAGTTCTTGTCGTATGTGTTATGACAACTTGAAATCCGGCTAGGAATGCATAGAAGTTGAAGAAATGGTGAGCATCATCCCTAGTCTTAAATTCCATCGATAGTTGTGGGTTGTACTTGCTGTTGTTTGGTGCATTGTTGCCTTCTGATGCTGCAACCTGCTCATTTTAGATGAATTCTTCAATCTCTTCCTCTATAAGTTCCTGGCTACCATTTACATGCTCATTATCATCTACTATAGCTGATGTAATATCTGAACTTGTTGGTTCTGTTGCTATGATCCTCAAGTCATTTTCTCCCACTGTTGGTTGATCATCTTGATTTTCATGCTGCACCTGTAAATATATTAGTAGCAGTCTTAGTTTCTGAGTAATGTCATTTATAATACAAATAATTTTTTTAGTGTGGACTGAAATAGTTGAAGAGATAATTTTTTATGTACCTCATCAATGTCCATGTTATTGAATACATCAGTTTGCCAATGGTATTGTTGAATTTCAAATCTATCATCATCAGCTATGCTTGTCGTTGCTCCATCATCATCAGCAACGATTGCCATTTCTCCATCATATTTTTGTAAAGATAAGTTTTACTTTGATGCTAGTACATATTTGTATTGCTTATAAATGTAATCAAATTAGCTCAACTATCTGTATCTACTTCATATGACAACCTTGACTCTGATATTGACTAGTCAGTTTGTGGTCCAAAGATTCCATCTAGATCTTCAAGTCTCATATTCTGTTTTATTTGTTTGATAATGAGAATGGTTACCATTTATAATATAACACAACTAGTTTGACAAGCATATATAGTATAGTTTTACCTCATTCCTGTCATTTCCAAGTATCATCTTTGTTAATGATCCTTGCATCTCTTCATGTTGCTACATAGTTTATAATGAAGCATTGACATTAAAGTATTGTAATGCTGAAATTACATTGCACATATGTGTGTAATTTGCATATGTCAGAATTGTAATTTTTGTATACTGAATTATAAATTTTACCTATGTATTCCAGTCAGTCTGATTATCTTCCTGAGAGTTTCTAATCTGTTCCATCATAAGTTCAGTGTAACCTCCCTGCATTGAAATATATTTTAGTCAAAAAATAACCTTCTTATGTTGGCATTTTTTATTCTAAGCAATGATTTTGCTCACCTTTTTGTATCTATAGGTATTTGAAAGGTCACTGGAATAATTTGTGCCTGCAAATATTTGGTAATGAGCTGACTACACTTCCATAATTGCTTCTTGTGAGTTCATTGATGTTGGATAATCATCGCATCTACTTGTTGTGACATACATATTATTCTGCTTCATAAAAAAGCAAGCAGCTAAGTACTTATATTGCTTTTTATCAGATTCTTCTTTTTTCATTGCATCATTGAATTGTGTTTCTTACCTCAAGTAGTTCATCAAACTCGACTGGGGCTTGTATTAGTTGCATAAGGGAAGCAATTGAAACCTGTAAGAAAATGAATAAGCCATTAGTTCTCATTTATTTAATGTTTGTGTCAACTGTTTTGAATTAGGAGTAATTTTACATGATTGTTGCTGTCGGATTCATAAACCCAGGGTCCCTCATGGACCTGCTTCCTAGCAAAAGCTTAGCCTAGTAGACGACGTTATGAACGACGCGCAACTCCTAGGCCGGCCCAAAAACCTAACGACAGGCCAGAAGGGTGACCCAGTCTAAGGACGACGCTCACTTTTGACTCTAGCCCGCCTCTCTGATCGGAAGGCCTAGCCATGGAGGAACGATGCTCACTTCTGACTCTAGCCCACCTCTCCGACTGGGAGGCCTGGCCAAGGAGGAACGACACTCGCTTTCGACTCCTACCTCTCTGACCGGAAGTCCTGGCCAAGGAGGAACGACGCTCACTTCTGACTCTGGCCCGCCTCTCTAACCGGAAAGTCTAGCCAAGTAGGAACGATGCTCGCTTCTAACTCTGGCCCGCCTTTCTAACTAGAAGGCCTAGCCAAAGAGAGGAAGACGCTCGCTTCCGACTCCAGCCTACCTTTCCGACCAGAAGGCCTGGCCAAGGAGTAACGACGCTCGCTTCTGACTCTGACACGCTTCTCCGACCGGGAACACACCGAAAATCTACTTATAGCTCTTCTCCAATCGGGAGGCTAGAGCCAACTAGAGAATGACCAACCGAGGACACCCACTCGGTGAAGACCTAGGAAATGGATAGAGCAAGAAAGGCAGAATGCTCCAGTCAACCGCAATACCAAGGACTATACCCTGCACACCTACAGGATAGTACTGTCAGGCCATATCAGAAGGATGCACCGCAACCTTCCAGACATGTCAGAACATGAACAGTGTTGTGGGCGGCATCATTTATCCTACAGTATGGTAGGCGTCGACATTTGCCATACCAGAAGAAGACAATGGAGCCTACCACATGCATCTGAGCGATAACAGTGTTGTGGGTGCCGACAAACCATCTTGTACCCGATGGCATGGGCAACAAGACTAGGTAGCACACACATGCTCTTTCTCTCACTCTCTCTCTCTCTCTCTCGTAAAGCCATCCCCTTCATCTATAAAAGGGGATGCGCTCTCTCTAAAATGGGACGATCGATCTGGACAACCAATGAAGGATGATTCCAATGAACAATAGATGTTCGAACACTTAGCACACGTTGGAGCTCCTATCACTCTTGGCCCTTTAGTCCAAAGTCTGACAGGACCTCTGATACCCCCATCTAACTCCCTCTTGTTTTTAACCCCACAGCAAACTTCGAGCACCTAGGCTCAGGAATAAAGTCATCGACCGACTCAAACTAGACGTAGGGCACGTTGCCTGAACCAGTATAAACCCTATGTCATTGAGTGCTAGGCCACATCTGATCACAACGTATGGCAAAACTACAAATATTTACGTGTTGGTCACTTTTCACACCGATAGTTGGCGCCGTCTGTGGGGAAGACGTCGTACGTTCACACTTTTGGTCATCAGATGGCCACCTTTCCGCCGTCTTCAGCATGGCGGGCTCAAGCGATACGACTCGCTTTGGCTCGCTAGAGTTCCCAGCACTCCCAATAGTTGGGATGTGGGTTCCACCCATCTTCGAGCCGTCCAAGGCCTTCCTCTTTAGAAGCCTAGACTTCATCGCCGATCAACTTAGCATGCTTTGCCTTCACGAGAAGGCACTTTTTCCGACGCCCATTGGAGGGGCGCCCTCCGTAGGCTCTGGGACACCTGGTGAGCTCAATGATGAGGCACCTATGCTTCGCTCCAAGCCTACGCTAGGCTCAAACACCACTGTGAGTAACGTACATACTATTATTTACTCACTATTTACTATTTTCCGCCGATTCTCTAGAGGGACCCCGTCATCCCTACCGCGACTACCATGCGACCAGTTCCCCTATGGCCTCACATCCCCCGTGGACGTGTATGCATGGGGGCTCCAAAAGATGCTGGCACCACCCCCTCTCACATCTGAATTCATGGAGATGGCGGGCTATGCTCCCGCCTCTTTTCACAACCTCATGGATGATGATGTTGAGAGCGACGACTCCAGCATCGGCGATGTCGTGACACCTAGACACCCTCTGTCCTAGGAGTGTGCTATGGTGGATGCCTTGGGACAGCCACCGGTGGTAGCGGAGTCTCTACAGAACCACACCCCTCCGGACCCTCGCACGGAGGCCCTCGCGTGTGCGTAGGAGCACGGCAAGGAGCTACGACAAAGGTGGTAGAACCAGCCACCACCTGCGCCGGCATGCTCGGCACACCATGTTGCACCCCATCCGAATAACCCAGCGAGCGGCGCCTGGAGTCACGCCCGCTAGGTTCAGCGCCACATCATCGACGGGGGGAATGATCCCCCTAGTTTGCTCAGGCTGGCCAGAACATCACCATGGCGGTGATGCTTCTACGTGGCCTTCCTAAGCCTGTCGACCCATAGGAGCAGGCGATCCACTAGAACCTCCAGGCGCTGGTGGCAACTGCCACCGTTCAACAGGCAGAAAGCTCCATGTCGCGACATCGACTCACGGCCTCTCTGCCCACCAGGGGAGCAGGGATGCACCAGATGAATCGCTCCATCCGCTCACCACTATGGTCACTGGGCGTGGAATAGGAGGTCGCCGCTGCGCCGCGGCCTGACTCGGCGCCCGCTCCGCACCGGCCGCCTATGCATGAATGCCTCAGGTCGAACTAGGATGCTCATAGCATCATCAACAACCAACGTCAAGCTCAGCATGATGATGAAGTTCATCAGGCAGTGGTAAGAGCACGCGACACGGGCCCCGGCCAGACCATTGAGGGGAGAGATGAAACGCACCCCAGGCATGGTCGCTGACCTAATGACTTGTAACACCCTTGGTGTTACATTGTACAGCTTTTTGCTAAAACAATGCATGAACATTTTACTTGTGTGTACATGTATGTAATATAGGGTATAAATCAATATATGGAACTTGAAACGTTCAATTGAAACACGAAATGAATGTTACATTGCATGTCGCGTGGTATCACTTGGTGTGCTAAATGGAATTTTATTAAATGAAAAGGCTATAGAACACACGCTCGCACGCACCGCTGCCCATACCGCACCACTATTGCTGCACCTGGCGCGCGACTTGCGTGTACTCGAGTGCTTTGACGGGACTTAGAATTATTTGCTAGTGTTGTACTTGGGTTTTGGGCCTTCTTGAGCCCATGGCGTGAATGGGCCGAGAGTCATAATGGGCCATCAATTAGTCGAGCAATACCTTTGAACTAGCTTGTGACTTGTGTATATGACTGCTTTGCATGTACAAGCGTGCATGGTACTGTAGCTCTTCATTTGCTTTCTTTCCATATATACTGTACATGTATACGCTTGTTCAAACTTAGCCAGCTTTTGGTGCTTGTACACTAGTAGTGTTCCTGGGCCAACAAGGCCTGGCTTGCTAAGGCAAAGAGGTGTTGCCAGGTCGCGCCACTCCATCGTCGTTGTGGCCATGCCTGCCGTTCAGGCCATCGCTGGATTACTGTTGACCGGCACCTTGTCAAGCCAAAAGGCGCCGTATTTACCATGGCCTTGGATTATCATGCCAGGAACTTGCATGTACGGCACTGCTAAAACCACACGTTCGTCGTCGCGTCGAGCTATACCCCGGTCACGCTGCGTCTGGCGCTGCCACGTGGCTACTGTTCTCGTTGACGTTTTACCCATGCACGTGTGGACTTGCCCTCACTTTCATGTTTACACGCAAGGCCACACAAAGTTTTTCGTCACGTTGCCTAGAAGGTCGCCAGTTGATCGCGCCACGCCAAGGCCAAACCACTGAGCTGGTCCATCCTTGTCACCGCACACATGTGGAGGACGGTGGGAGTACAGCTTCGTGCCTAACCCGCCACTGTTGTAGTAGTACGATGTCGGGGCGTCAATTCAAGTTTTTGCCATCGCCGGCCGCTTTAAGTTCCGAACGGCGTCGCCCAAGCGATTGGCCTTACGTACTCCATATCTTTCCAATTAACCATGCACACATAGAGGTCTGGTAGTTAGCTTCCGATTGGAGTGATCCCGATGAGCGTTCGTCTGGTGGTGAGGTTGTGCGGGGCGTCGTCCTGCGGTGAGGTTGTACGGGACGTTTCCCTCATGGCTCTGGGTGACCTCCAGCGTAGGCTTGGCAAGGTCAGCCGGCTCAGCCGCACCCTCGTGCCCTTCTACGCCGAGCCAGCAGCAGCGCCGCGAACAACACGCCGTCGTGCTTTGTTTGCCAGCGACCACCACCGCACCGGCGATGTGTGCCTTTGCTCTTAGCTTGTTGACATCATCCCTATGTCACACCCAATTTAGTGCCGCTTTCTTGTAGAAAAATAAATCCCTGAATACATTGAAATACGCCACCTTAAGTGCTCTGTTGGGAAGCATCCGCAGCCACCTGGGCCAGCTCACATCTGCGTCGCCGCTCTGGGCCGCGCTCGCGTCTATGCCCACCGCCTGTTGGGCCGCGCTCGCGTCCGCGCCGCTGCTCTGGGCCACGCTCGCGTCCGTGCCACCGCTCTAGGTCGTGCTCGCGTCCATGCCTACCGCCTGCTGGGCCGCTCGTGCGCACCCCTCTGTGGGCTAGCCTGCTCACGTCGGCCTTGGTCCGCTGCCGCCTGGGTCGCCGTTCGTGCCCGCGTGCTGGGCCGTCCGCGCCGCCTACGTGCGCCTGGGCCACCACACGCCCATCTGCCTGGGCCGCTGGTCCAATCCGTGCTGGGCTATTGGGTCAAGCTCTTTGCCGTCGGCTTTTTGAATTATAGAGTACTTTCTAATTTAGCTTGCAAGGTAAATTTATAAATCAATATAAAATTGTGTAGCTGTCCAAAAATTATGAAACTAAGTTTGTTAGGTTCACAAAAATGCCATCTATCTGTTAGTGTAGTTAGATTACAGTTAGCTATGATAATGGTAGGTTCATAAATTCAAACTAAAGTGCTTAGTATTATATAGATTAATATTTGTAGGAATTTTTGTGGTAAATTGGTGATAGTTATAGCTATGAAAATGTTACAGTAGGCTCACTAGATTATTATGTACTTGCTGTAAATTTTATAGCCCTAGAGTAAGTTGATAAATAGAGTAGCTATTATCCTTGCTTTATCATATATAGCGTAAATCAGCATTAGGAGTAAGAATACATGTAGTTGCTATAATAATGTATGCCATACTTTATACTTATTATTGGTAGCAATAGATAACTTAGTACCGTGGTCGGTAGCACTAGCTTAGTAGTTAGACAAATATACTTTTATTTTAACAGTTGTTGTTGCTATATTACTAAGTATTGCATCATCATTTCATGCATGTAGATCACGAGTTGGTAGAGTTCGTACCCGTCGATGAACAGGAGTATGAGGATATCATCGAGGAGTACGAGGAAGAGATCCTCGTGCAGGAGGGAGCCCCGGATCCTTTTGGTGCTGACCTCACTGACCCATCGCCTGCCTAAGGCAAGCCTCGGTGCATAACCCCTATTTTTAATGATCACTGAATATATATGTATGATGTGCATTTACGTTACAGGTATTTTATGGAAACTACACGCATGAAAATATCTACCGATGAGTCCTACTAGTGCAGGTCGAGTAGCTGCTATGCTCAGGATTTCGGTAGCGTGGGTAACCTATCGTTACTCACAAATAGGTGATAATTATGATCACTCATGATAAATGATGGAAAGGAAAAATAGCGACCGAGTAAGGATATGGTTTGGGTACTGGTGGGTGTAAGGGGTTGTGTCCTGCGGCCAACAGGGCATAGCTTGGTTACACTTTTTCCCTGTCTGTGTCAATTAAGGACCAGTCGTTGCACAAGGCATCATGGGCAAGTCACAGGTTTATTATCCCGAGCACATACTTGGGTATGGGCGTAGGGAAGACTTGTTGCTCTCTTGTCATGGATCTGGCTCTTTCCGAATCGATTGATTGGAGGCAGGGATGGTGGAGGTCCTTGCACCGTACTGAGTCTGGGACTCAAGAGTGGGGGCTTGGAGTCCAAGTTTGGATGGGGACCTAGACACCCAGGATGAGAGGGTGATGGGTTAGTCCTGCTTGTGTCTGGGGTGGAAGCGTGGTGTCTGTTTTTGGGGTACCCAGCTGGGGGCATTGATTCGCGAATCGCCGGGCGATCCAGTACGGCTTGTTTCATGTCTAGCACTGTAGTAAG
The DNA here is from genome assembly GCF_019320115.1 of Miscanthus floridulus. Lineage (NCBI taxonomy): Eukaryota > Viridiplantae > Streptophyta > Magnoliopsida > Poales > Poaceae > Miscanthus > Miscanthus floridulus. The sequence continues at coordinate 116,208,546 of NC_089598.1, forward strand.
AACTGAAAGATAAAATGTGATGAAATGGAACTGATTGCTCAACTCTTGCTTGAAAGTAGAACATGTGCTTATATAGACTGAATAGATAATAACGTAAAACGGCTGATAATAATAACATAAATAAGGACTCACTATTAGTATTGCTTTCTGCTAAAAGAAAACCAGCAAACCATAAAGCTTATCATATTTCTTGGAGTCAGGAAATTATTCCTACTAGTTGGATAAGTCTTGCGAGTATATTGCGTACTTAGGGTTTATTTACCTCTATTGAAGGTGATGCATGAGAAGTACCTTTGTGTGGAGAATTCTTTTGGTGGGCTCAGATGGATCCTCGTACTTATTGCTAGATGTTTATTCTAAATACCGTTGTTTATCATTCCGCACTCTGACATTTGGTACTGTAATAATGTAATTTTTAAGAAACTCTGATGTATGAAATGGACAAGTATTGTAACTCGTTCTCATTATTGGATCCTTGGGAAAAATGTGGATCTTTCGGGTTCTCCCTTGGGGTGTGCCCAATGGATACCACCCGTTGTAGCTTGCTTTCGGGGTGCTTAGTGTCTGGTGGAAGATGAGCACATCCGTAAGCATGTTATTTTGGGCGCTTCTGCCACAGTTGGTACCAAAGCCAATAATGGTTATGAGTTTCGTCACTCTTTTTTAGAACTTAAAATTTTGACCAAGAAAAGTTTTGCGAAAAATAGGATGCGATTAAATTATGTAAATAAGTATCAGCCCTAGCAATATGGTATATCTAGGATAGCGGCACTGGTTTTATCTAATCGATTTTTTGCAAGTATACTAACTTACGTTGCGTAAGAAATCATCTAGCATATGGAAAGTGAGTGCGATGTGCCAAAAATTTTTGCGAATGTCGCTATATTCTAGCTTGAGTGAACGTATAGGACGATACATGCATCATGATAATAGCATTTTGCTTAAACTAAAATCCCCCCTACACATATAATTGGATTAGTAAAGTGATAGCATTAATGAAAAGAATTCTTTAATTAAATGTGTTGTCATTTCTCTAATCCCTTGTTTCTGATCAGGAAGGTTGTTCTAAATGGATGGTTCATATCTCTTATTGATGAATCTAAGGTTCGGACGAGGGAGCACCAGTGCTAGGGTGGCTCACGGTCTTACCGAGGGCCAAGGCAAGAGTGACCAGGCCAATGAGCACGGGGAGATCCATGGGGCTCCACTTCTAGCTCCTCCTCCATTGCTACCGCCACCTCCGACAACTCCCATAGAAATGATGGCAAAACTAATGGCTGCTCACCGAGAGACAGCCCATGCCATGGAGCTAATGGCACATGCTATCGCTGGCTTCGCCTGTGGAGGCCACGGGGGCAATGGTGGGAATGGGGGTGGTGCCCGCTGTCCTAAGGGGCCCTCCTCTTACCAGGATTTCCTCAAAACCCACCTACCCACTTTCACACCGATAGATGAGACCCTAGGTGCGGAGCACTGGCTTCATATTCTAGAGCAGAAGTTTCTGTTGCTCAATGTGGCCGATGAGCAGAATGTGCGCTTTGCAGCGCAGCAACTATTGGGGTCCATGAGTGCATGGTGGGATAGTTTCCATGCCATGCAGCAGCCAGATCATTCGGCAACCTGGCAGGAGTTCACCACTGCATTTAGAGAGTTCTATATTCCTGCTGGTGTCATTAACCAAAAGTTGACTGAGTTCCTAGAGCTATGACAGGGGAGTATGATAGTGATAGATTACGTTAATAAGTTCAATCACTTGTCCCAGTATGCTGGCATTCATGAGGACACTGATGAGAAGAAGAAGGATCGCTTCTTTCGCGGCCTCTCTTATATCCTTCAGGAGAAGTTGTACACTACAAACTATCAGACTTTCAGGGCAATGATGAACAGTGCCATCGCCATGGAGGGCTTGCAGCGGAATTCCTAGGTAGAGTGGAAGAGGAAGTGGGTGGCTATAGGGTCTTCTAGCCACCCTCATACTCAGAAGATATAGGTTGTCTGGTGGGGTCCCTATCAATCATCAGGCGGGCCTTCGTTTCGGTAGCCCCAGCAGACTTCTTCCATATAGTATCATGCACCCACTTAGCAGGTGCAGCCTTAGTAGCCTCAGGGACAGCAGGTCCCACCTCGCTAAGGGTTCAGAAACAAGCCTGATGCTTGCTTCAAATGTGGCAAAGATGGCTACTATGCCCAAGCATATCCCCAGAACCAGCCAGCTCAGTCCGCTCAACCATCGGCGAACTCCAGGCTAGTCAAGAGGACCATGATCAAAAGGAAGGTGCCAACTAGCCGATCTAGATAGGTGAATTTCACAAATGCTGAGCAGATATTGCAGTAGGAACCAGTGATGGCTGGCATGTTTACCATCGATTCCCATCTAGCCTATGTGTTGTTCGATTCTAGTGCATCACATTCCTTTATGAGCATGGGATTTGTAGACCGACACAACTTACCACTTATGGCTATACCGTATGCCTATAGAATCCATACTGTGGGTTCACAAATGTTCATCAATACTCGAATGGACACAATAAGCTTGGTGTTAGCCACCCACACTTGCTGCCTATAGTTCATGGAAATGCCTGGGCAAGGCATTGATGCTATTCATGGAATGAACTGGTTGCGGGTGTATGGGTAGTCTTAGATTTGAAGCGGAGAAGTGTTGAGTTATGGCTTCCTTCTTCTAAGGATAGGATGTCTCTTCTGGTACCCTCAGATCTAGTCTTACCTGTTGCTGCCCACACTAAAGCCTCTCCTGATCTTACCCCCACCCCTGTGGTATGTGAGTTTCCGGATGTTTTTCCTGAAGATCTTCCTAGGTTGCCTCCGGACAGGGAGGTGGAATTCTCCATTGAGCTAGAGCCTAGTACTGCTCCTATCTCTCGATGCCTGTACCGCATGGCACCAAGGGAATTGCCTGAGATGAAGAAGCAGCTAGAAGAGTTGATGGAAAAAGGTTTCATACGTCCTAGTTCTTCACCATGGGGTTGCCTAGCCATTTTTGTGAAGAAGAAGGATGTCACTCTACGGATGTGTGTGGATTACCGCCCTCTTAATGCGGTAACAATTAAAAACAAGTATCCTTTGCCCCGCATAGATACTTTGTTCGATCAGCTAGCTGGTGCCAAGGTGTTCTCAAAGATTGACCTACGATTAGGCTATCATCAGATCAAGATCAGACCACATGATATACCAAAGATAGCTTTTTCTACTAGGTATAGGCTTTATGAATACTAGTGATGTCTTTTGGTCCCACCAATGCTCCTGCCTTCTTCATGTACCTGATGAATTCAGTCTTTATGCCGGAGCTGGACAAGTTCGTGGTAGTATTCATTGATGATATCTTGATATATTCCAAGAATGATGAAGAGCATGCCCAACACCTTCGGATAGTACTGGCTCAACTCAGGGAGCACAAGTTGTATGCTAAATTTAGCAAGTGTGAATTTTAGTTAGATCAAGTGCAGTTTTTGGGGCATATGTTGACACCTGATGGCGTTTTAGTACATCCCAGCAAGGTGCTAGATGTGTTAGATTAGAAGTCTCCCAAGTCTGTGCACCAGATTCATCAGTTCCTTGGTCTTGCTAGGTACTATCGGCGTTTCATCCCAAATTTTTCCAAGATAGCTCGACCAATGACCAAGTTGCTCCAGAAAGAAGCTAAGTTTGACTGGAGTCCAGCCTGTGAAGAAGCCTTCCAAGCTCTGAAGACATTTCTAGCCACTGCTCCTGTGTTGGCCCAACTAGATATTGACCAACCCTTTGATGTATATTGTGATGCCTCGAAGACGGGGCTAGGGTGTGTGCTTATGCAAGATGGGCGTGTGATAGCTTATGCTTCATGCCAACTAAAAAAGCACAAGGTGAATAACCCCACTCATGACTTAGGGTTGGCTGCTGTGGTCCACGCTCTAAAGATTTGGAGACACTATCTGTTGGGCAACAAAGTGCACATTTTTATAGATCACAAGAGTCTCAAGTATATTTTCACTCAGTCGAAGCTAAATATGAGGCAAAGGAGATGGTTAGAATTGATAAAGGATTACAACTTGGAAGCCATTATCATCCAGGAAAGGCTAATGTAGTAGCTGATGCTTTGAGCCAAAAGTCACATCTAGTTGAGGAAACACCCTTGTCTCTCAACCACGCAAAGGTGTTGGCTCACATTACATTGACCTCGGAATTGCTGGAGCAGATTATTCGGGAACAAAGGGAATACCCCGAAGAAATTCCCCACATCAGAAAATTGATTGCCAAAGGACATGGCCCTCATTTTAGTGTTGATGAGCAAGGTGTAGTGAGATACAAGGATAGGCTGTTGGTTCCATTCAGTGAGGAGCTAAGGAGGAAGATTTTGAGTGAAACCCATCATTCAAAGCTGTCTATTCATCCAGGCAGCAACAAGATGTATCATGGTCTGCGCCACTTGTACTACTAGCCCAACATGAAGCAGGACATCACCCGGCACGTCACGGAGTGCGACACTTGCAGTAGAGTTAAGGCAGATCATATGCGTACTCTAGGATATTTGCAGCCTTTCTCCATTCCTATGTGGAAATGGGAAGATATTTCTATGGATTTCATTGTGGGTTTACCCTGCACAACCAAGGGATATAACTCTATCTGGGTCATTATGGATCATCTTACTAAGTCTACTCATTTTATTCCGGTGAAGGTTTCATATACAGCCAGGAAGTATGCAGAGATATACTTTGATCAGATTGTGACCCTACATGGAATTCCCCTTACAATCATCTCTAATAGGGGAGCTATTTTTGTCTCTCGTTTCTGGGAGCAACTCTAGGAGTGTCTTGGGACTAGTCTCCTCCGCAGTTTAGCTTATCACCCCTAGACTGATGGCCAAATAGAAAGGGTGAACCAGGTGCTTGAGGACATGTTGAGGGCTTGTGCCATTTGTTTTCCTAAGAAGTGGGATGAATGTCTAAAGTTAGCTGAATTCTCTTACAATAATAGCTACCAAGAAAGCATCCGCATGGCACCATTTGAAGCTCTATATGAAAGAAAGTGTAGGACACCACTTGACCATGGGTACTTTGGGCCGGAATTCATCAAAGAGGCTCGAGAGCAAGTAGGCATTATTCGGAGTCACTTGAAGGCAGCTCAAAGCCGATAGAAAGCTTATACAGACAAGCGAAGAAGGCCCTTGGAGTTTGAAGTTAGGGATTATGTGTACCTCAAGGTGTCTCCTATGAGAGGGGTGCATCAGTTTGGTATCCATGGCAAGCTAGCCCCTCGATATGTGGGTCCTTATCAGGTGTTGGAGCAGTGTGGCCCCGTTGCTTATCGTCTCTAGCTTTCTGATATTTTATCTACGGTACACAATGTGTTTCATGTATCGCAATTGAAGAGATGTTTACAGGTTCTAGATGAAGCTGTGGAAATTGAAGAGCTTACCCTCCAGCTAGATTTGACTTATGTTGAGCACCCTGTCAAAATCTTGGATGAGAAATAAAGAGTGACGAGGAACAGCGTGGTAAAGTTCTAGAAAGTGCAATGGCAAAACCATTCAGAGGATGAGGCCACATGGGAACAAGAGAGTTACCTATTGAAGCATTACCCCCACCTCCTCTCTAGTTCTGATAGTTAGTTGCTACGTCAAAATGTATTTCCTATCTCCTTCTCACACTAGGCACATGAAATCTCAGGTTGAGATTTTGTTTTAGGGGGGTAGATTTGTAACACCCTCGGTGATATATTGTACAGCTTTTTTCTAAAACAAAGCATGAACATTTTACTTGTGTGTACATATATGTAATATAAGGTATAAATCAATATATGGAACTTGAAACGTTCATTTGAAACATGAAATGAATGTTACATTGCAGTCGCGTGGTATCACTTGGTGTGTTAAATGAATTTTTATTAAACGAAAAGGCTATAGAATGCACACTCGCACGCACCGCTGCCCAGACCGCACCACTGTTGCCACGCTTGGTGCGCGACTCATGTGTACTCGAGCACTTTGACGAGACTTAGAATTATTTGCTGGTGTTATACTCGGGTTTCAGGCCTTCTTGAGCCCGTGGCGTGAATGGGCCGAGAGTCATATTGGGCCATCAATTAGCCGAGCAATACTTTTGAACTAGCTTGTGACTTGTGTACATGTCTACTTTGCACATATAGGCCTGCATGGTACTGTAGCTCTTCATTTGCTTTCTTTCCATATATACTGTACATGTATACGCTTGTTCAAACTTAGCCAGCTTCTGGTTCTTGTACACTGGTAGTGTTCTTGGGCCGACAAGGCCTGGCTTGCTAAGGCAAAGAGGTGTTGCCAGGCCGCGCCACTCCGCTGCCACTGTGGCCATGCCTACCGTTCTGGCCATCGATGGATCACTATTGACTAGCGCCTTGTCGAGCCAAAAGGCGCTGTATTTACCACGGCCTTGGATTATCATGCCAGGAACTTGCATGTACACCACTGCTGAAACCATGCCTTCACCATCGCATCTAGCTGTACGCCAGTTGTGCTATGTCCGGCGCTGCCACGCAGCTACTGTTCTCGTTGACGTTTCACCCACGCACGTGTGGACATGCCCTTGCTTTCATGTTTGCACGCGAGGCCACGCAAAGTTTTTCGTCATGCTGTCTGGAAGGTCGCCGGCTGGCCGCGCCGCGCCAAGGCCAAACCACTGAGCTGGCCCATCCTTGTCACCGCGCATGTGTGGAGGTGGTTGGGAGTACAGCTTCGTGCCTAACCTGCCACTATTGCGGTAGTACGATGTCGGGGCGTTGATTCAAGTTTCACCATCGCCGGCCTCTTTAAGTTCCGAATGGCGTCGCCCAAGCAATTGGCCTTACATACTCCATATCTTTCCAATTAACCATGCACGCATAGAGCTCAGGTAGTTAGCTTCCGATCAGAGTGATCCCGATGAGCGTTCGTTCGGTGGTGAGGTTGTGCGGGGCGTCGTCCTATGTAGAGGTTGTGCAGGACGTTTCCCTCGTGGCTCCAGGCGACCTCTAGCATGGGCTTGGCATGGTCAGCTAGCTCAGCCGCACCCTCGCGTCCTTCTACGCTGAGCCAGCAGCAGCGCCGTGAATAGCACGCCGTCGTGCTCTGTTCGCCGGTGACCAACACCGCACCACGTTCGCGTAGGCAAGCAGAGCATGGAGAGCAGCCGGCGGTGCGTGCCTTTGCTCTTAGCTTGTTGACATCATCATGACATCATCCCTACGTCACATCCAATTTAGTGTCGCTTTCTTGTAGGAAAATAAATCCCTGAATACACTGAAATACGCCACCATAAGTGCTCTGTTGGGCAGCGTCCGCAGCCGCCTGGGCCACGCTCACGTCCACGCCCGCCGCCTGCTGGGCCACGCTCGCATCCGCGTCGCCACTCTAGGCCACACTCGCCGTGCTGGGCCGCGCTCACGTCTACGCCACCGCTCTGGGCCACGCTCGTGTCCACGCCAGCCGCCTGCTAGGCCGCTCACGTGCACCCCCGCCATGGGCCAGCCTGCTTGCGCCAGCCTTGGTCCGCTGTCGCCTTGGTCGCCATTCGCGCCCGCGTGCTGGGCTATCCGCACTGCCTGCATGCGCCTGGGCCACCGCGCACCCATCTACCTGCGCCGCTGGTCCAGTCCGTGCTGGGCTATTGGGCCAAGCTCTTTGCCACCGGCTTTTTGAATTATAGAGTACATTCTAATTTAGCTTGCAAGGTAAATTCATAAATCAATATAAAATTGTGTAGTTGACGAAAAATTATGAAACTAAGTTTGTTAGGTTCACAAAAATGCCATCTATCTGTTAGTGTAGTTAGATTACAGTTAGATATGACAATGGTAGGTTCATAAATTAAAACTAAAGAGCTTAGTATTATGTAGATTAATATTTGTAGGAATTTTTGTGGTAAATTGGTGATAGCTATAGCTATGAAAATTTTACAGTAGGCTCACTAGATTATTATGTCCTTGTTGTACATTTTGTAGCCCTAGAGTAAGTTGATAAATAGAGTAGCTGCTATAATAATGTATGTCATACTTCATACTTGTTATTGGTAGCAATAGATAACTTAGTACCATGGTCAGTAGCACTAGCTTAGTAGTTAGACATATATACTTTTATTTTAAGAGTTGCTGTTGCTATATTACTAAGTATTGCATCATTATTTCATGCATGTAGATCATGAGTTGGTAGAGTACGTGCCCATCGACGAACAGGAGTACGAGGAGGTCATCGAGGAGTACGAGGAGGAGATCCTCGTGCAGGAGGGAGCCCCGGGGCCTTTTTGTGCTGACCTCACTAACCCATCGCCTGCCTAAGGTAAGCCCCGGTGCATAACCCCTATTTTTAATGATCACTGAATATATATCTATGATGTGCATTTATGTTACAGGCATTTTATGGAAACTACATGCATGAAAATATCTACCTATGAGTCCTACTAGTGCAGGTCGAGTAGCTGCTATGCTCAGGATTTCAGTAGCATGGGTAACCTGTCGTTACTCACAAATAGATGATAATTATGATCACTCATGATAAATGATGGAAAGGAAAAATAGCGACCGGGTAGTGATATGGTTTGGGTACTGGTGGGTTTAAGGGGTTGTGTCCTACAGCCAATAGGGCATAGCTTGGTTACACTTTTTCCCTGTCTGTGTCAATTAAGGACCGGTCATTGCATAAGGCATCGTGGGAAAGTCACAGATTTATTATCCCGAGCACATACTTGGGTATGGGCATAGGAAAGACTCGTTGCTCTCTTGTCGTGGATCCGGCTCTTTCTGGACTAACTGATTGAAGGCGGGGATGGTGGAGGTCCTTGCATCGCACAGAGTTCGGGACTCAGGAGTGCGGCATTGGAGTCCAAGTTTGGATGGAGACCTAGACACCTAGGATAGGAGGGTGATGGGTTAGTCCGGCTTGTGTCTAGGGTGCAAGCGGGGCATGTGTTTTTAGGGTACCCAGCTGGGGGCATTGATTCACAAATCTCCAAGCGAACCGGTACGGCTTGTTTTGTGTCTAGCACCATAGTAAGAACTAAAAGATGAAAAGTGATGAAATAGAACTGATTGCTCAACTCTTGCTTGAAAGTAGAACAGGTGCTTATATAGACTGGATAGATAATAACGTAATACGGCTGATAATAATAATATAAATATGGACTCACTATTAGTATTGCTTTTTGCTAAAAGAAAACCAGCAAACCATAAAGCTTATCATATTCCTTGGAGTCGGGAAATTATTTCCACTAGTCGGATAAGTTTTGCGAGTATATTATGTACTCAGGGTTTATTTACCCCTGTTGCAGGTGATGCATGAGAAGTACCTTTGTGTGGAGGATTCTTCTGGTGGGCTCAGACGGATCCTCGTACTTATCGCTAGATGTTTATTTTAAATTCCACTGTTTATCATTCCACACTCTAACATTTGGTACTGTAATAATGTAATTTTTAAGAAACTCTGATGTATGAAATGCACAAGTATTGTAACTCGTTCTCATTATTGGATCCTTGGGAAAAATGTGGATCTTTTGGGTTCTCCCTTGGGGTGTGCCCGATGGATACCGCCTGCTGTAGCTTGCTTTCGGGGTGCTTAGTGTCTGGAGGAAGACGAGCACATCCGTAAGTTTGTTATTTCAGGCGGTTCTACCACACGACTGGAGTCTCAGCTCGGATGGCCTAGGACCATGGGCCTTTGGCCAGCGCATCCAGAGAGCACCATTCCCATAGTGCTTCCGACCACCTACCAACGTCGCCAAATATACCAAGGAGATGAATCTCAGTATATGGCTCAAAGACTTTCGACTCGCCTGTCGAGCCAGAGGAGTGGATGATGACCACTTCATCATTCAATACCTCCCCATCTACATGGGGGAACATGTTTGAGCATGGCTCAAATTCCTCCTGCTTAACAGCATCCGCGACTTGGTAGACCTCAAGAGGGTCTTCGTCGAGAACTTCCAGGGGACGTATGTCCACCCTGGGAATTCCTGGGACCTCAAGAGCTGCCAACAGGAGCCCAATGAGTCCCTATGGGATTACATCCATAGGTTCTTGAAATGATGCAACTCCCTCCCTTATGTCATCGACGCGGATGTCATTAGCGCATTCCTCTCTAGGACAACCTATGAGTCCCTGATCCACAATCTTGGTTGCCTGAAGCCCCGTACCACCCATGACCTACTCGACGTCACCACAAACCACGCCTTCGGTGAGGAGGCAGTCAGAGCGGTCTTCAATGGAGGCTAGGACAAGGGCAACGCTAAGCACGAGGACCAAGACGAGGGCCCCTCCATGCAAAGGGGCAAGAAGAACAAGAAGGATCGGTGCCGATCGGCCAACTCCACGTTGGTCGCCGTAGCTGATCACGCGAGCAAATAGCCCCAGCAGGGTTAGCCCTATCACTTCGACAAGCTCATGGATAGCCCATGCACCAACCATGCCTACCCCATCAAGCACCTCTACAAGGACTGTGAGCTCCTTAAATGCTTCCTGCTATAGGCCGGCGAGCCAAAAGAAGGAAAAGGCAAGGAGGCAGTAGCTAAGAAACGAGCCGCAGCGAGCAAGGATGGGGACGGCTTTCCCAACCTCGAGGAATGCATCATGATCTTTGGGGGATCCAATGCCATCTACTCCAAGCGCCAGCATAAAGTGCGCTATAGAGAGGCATTCATCGCTGAAACGGCCGTCCCCTCCTTCCTTCGTTGATCAGAATCTCTGATCACTTTTGATCAGAGGGGCCATCCTTCCCACATCACTAGACTAGGTCGCTACCAGCTCATCGTCGACCCCATCATCCGCAAGAAGCGCCTTAATAAGGTGCTGATGGATAGAGGCAGCGGCCTCAACATTCTCTATGTTGACACCCTTGACGCCATGCGCATCCCCTAGTCAAACCTCCCCTCAGTGAGCTCTCCCTTCCACGGCATGATCCTAGGAGCGCAGGCATACTGGCTCGAGCAGATCGACCTGCCAACTTCTGCTCAGAGGTGCTTACCTTTGAGGTGGTGGACTTCCTAGGGTCTTACCATGCCATCTTGGGGAGGCCATGCTACGCCAAGTTCATGGCGGTCCCCAACTACACCTACCTCAAGCTAAAGATGCCAGGACCGAACGACATCATCACCATGGGTAGCACCTTTTCCCACACCTACACACACGACCACGAGCATTTCGAGCTCACCACTACCATCATCAACTCATCTGAGCTCCCTCGGCTCGAGGAGTTGTCGATCAACCTGACCAAGTCGAGCGGCCAAAACCAACAATTGCCATCTATATAGATGACATAGTGGTCAAAGCGGCTCGAGCTTGTGACCTGATCGCAAACTTGGACGTGGCGTTCACAAACCTCTGAATGTTCAACATCAAACTGAATCCCAAAAAGCTTTTGGGGTTCTAAAGGGGAAGCTGCTTGGATACATTATGTTCGAACACGGTATCAAGGCCAACCCTGAAAAAATCATGGTCATCTCCAACATGGGCCCTATACACAACGTCAAGGGCGTATAGAGGCTCACCGGCTGTTTGGCCACCCTGAGCAGATTCATCTCCTAGCTCGGCAAGTGGGGGATGCCTCTTTACAAGCTTCTCAAAAGGACGGATGCTTTTTTCTAGACTGAGGAAGCACAATAGGCTTTGGAGAGCCTCAAAGCATCACTAACATCGGCCCCAATCCTCGTTGCTCCTGAATGGGGAGAACCCCTCCTCCTCTACATCGTGGCAAGCAAAAACATGGTGAACGCAACCCTAGTCATCAAAAGGGAGGAGCTAGGATACCACCTTAAGGTCCAATGACCCATATACTTCATTGGGGAGGTACTCACCGACCCCAAGGTCTAGTACCCCTAGGTGCAAAAACTCCTATACGCCATGCTGATGGTGACCCAGAAGCTCCTACACTACTTCACCGACCATGAAGTCTCGGTCATCCCTTCATACCCGCTCAGAGACATCATCCGCAACCATGACGCCATGGGACAAATCTCTAAGTGGGCCCTCGAGCTAATGGGCCATGACATCAGGCATATCCCTCATACCGCTATTAAGTCTCAGACTCTCATGGACTTTGTCACCGAATGGACAGAGGTCCAACTCCCAACCCTAGATGTCACCCATGAGTACTGGATGATGTACTTTGGGTCTATAATGGCACCCGGCTTAGGGGCTGGAGTACTTCTAATCCCCTGGGATAGGAGTAGGCTTCGCTACGCAATCCGTCTCCACTTTTTGGCCTCAAACAACATCGTGGAATACGAGGACCTCATCAATGGACTATGCATCGCCATTGAGCTTGGTGCTACACAACTCTACGTCCGCAGCGACTCGGAGTTGGTCGTCGACCAGGTCATGAAGGAGTCCTCTTGCAAAAGCCCCCTCATGATAGCATACTGCTAGGAGGTGCACAAGCTCGAGGACAAATTCTAGGGGATTGAGCTACACCATGTCCCCCAAAAGGACAATGATGCCACCAATTTTCTCGTAAAATTGGCTACCAGGCGAGTTCCATCTCTGGACGGGGTCTTCATCAACAATGTTCATGAACCATCTGCCCACATCCTAGAAGGTCCGATCTAGACACACTCTGATGCCAACTCAGTGCTCAGGGGCTCCAACCCTAGTGCCTCTGTGACGACGTCGCCCACCGACGTCATCGTGTTGGCACTCGATCAAGCCGACTGGCGAGCGTTGCTACTCGCCTACCTCCTCGAGGAGGTTCTCCCACCCAAAAGGACTAAAGCACAATGGATCACTTGATATGCTAAGATGTTCATCCTGTTTGGTAATGAACTTTACAAATGAAGTCCGTCAGGAGTACTCATGAAGTACGTCCCTATTGACCAAGGCAAGTAGCTCCTCCTCGAGGTCCATGCCAGAATATGCGGACATCACGCGGCCCCAAGGTCGCTGGTTAGAAAAGCCTTTCGCCAAGGTCTTTACTGGCCCACCGCACTATGAGATGTAGAGGAGGTCATCCGTAGGTGTGAGGGATGTCAGTTCTACACTTAGCAAATGCACTTGCCGGCACATGAGCTTCAAACTATCCCCATCACTTGGTCGTTTGTGGTCTGGGGCCTCGACATGGTAGGACCCCTCAAAAAGGGCCCAGGTGGCTTCACTCACCTACTCGTAGCGGTCGACAAATTCACCAAGTGGATAGAGGCCAAGCCCATCACCAACATTCACTTGGAAGAGGCGGTCAAATTCTTCCTCAACATCATCTACCGGTTTGGCGTTCCTAACTGTATCATGACTGACCATGGAACTAACTTCACTAGAAAAAAGTTCCTGGACTTCAGTGATAGATATGGTATCAGGATCGACTGGGCCTCGGTCGGACATCCACGTACTAACGGTTATGTCGAGCTAGCCAATGGCATGGTCCTCCAAGGACTCAAGCCACGCATCTTTGACTGACTCAACAAGTACGCCGGACGATAGGTTGCAGAGGTCCCAGCGATCCTCTAGAGCCTAAGAATGACCCCGAACCAATCCATAGGGTTCACACCCTTCTTCCTAGCCTACAGAGCTGAAGCAGTGCTGCCCTCCGACCTCGACCACGGTGCCCTAAGAGTGAAGGCCTTCTACCATGATCGAGCCATGGAGGCTCAACAAAATGCAGTCGACCTACTTGAGGAGGCCCGTGAAACAACCATCATCTGCTCCACTCGCTACCAGCAGACTCTCTGTAGGTACCATGAGAGGAAAATTAGAGGAAGGATCCTCGAGGTCGGAGACCTCATGCTCCGAAGGACCCAATCGACCAAGGAGAAATACAAGCTCTCTCCACCATGGGAAGGACCCTATACGGTGACCGAGGTGATCCGACCAGGCACCTATCGACTGAAGGACGACAACAACAACATTCTCACCAACACTTGGAACATCGAACAGTTACGTCGTTTCTTCCCCAAAAATTCAGTCTTACCATTTTCTTTCATTCAACGTTCGCTCCTACAAAGCACCCCGACCCGAACACTTTTGGCCCGGGTCGCATGGGGGCTCCACAGGGGTGTGATACCACCTCTCTTTTCTACTATCATATGGTAAATACTATTTTACCTAAACAAAAGGGTAGTCCGTCCCTTTAATTACCCTATGTGAGTTTGGTTAAACATTTTGACCAATCACACTCCGCCACTACCTACAGTTACGAGCAGCTGAGCCTCGCGGGCCATGCCTAGGCTCTTAAAGTTGTAGCCTACGGGACGAATGGGCAAGTGCGAAAAAGAAAGGATAAAAATAGAGCCATGCTAGGGTAAAAACAAGGAACGGATGGGACAAGCTTTCTCTTACAAAGTGATTCCATCACAAAAACAAAGTTGATGTATTCATGGATACACAAAAACATTTACACAGGAGGCTCCCCCATGAACCTATCCCTTACATATATTGATTGTTTTTCTACTCTAAATACTCCTACAGCTGCCCGGCGGCATCGGCTACCGGCTCGACCGATGAAGACGAGGGCTGCTCGATCTCTAAAAGGGACAATGTTTGGCTCGGTCAGAGGTGGGGCAACGTTCGCTTTTGACCCGGGCTCCACTCCATCCATAGGCTGGGCGACGTCCTCCTAGTGTGTGCCTTCAGCTATGTTCGCACAGCGAGCCTCCATCACCCATTGCATGGAGACTTGCTCTGCCCCATCTGTGCGCATGGCAGGAAGCTCTCCCTGAGCGCATGGATGGTGTCTGGGCTCCAGCTGTCGGTGTACCCACTATAGATGGCAACAAAGTCCAGGTCTGGGTGGTGCATCACCACCAAAGTTAGCACACCTGATGTCCCATAGAACATCCCATCGATGATGAGTGCCCGAACTTGGTTCGGGACCTCTGCCAGTCGGATAGCGGGTGTGCTGGTGCTCAGCGCCAACCCGAACACCTCCTAGACGATGACCTAGGTGACGTTATGGATCTGGTCAAGCTCCCCCTCAAGAGCACATCACTCTTCAAGGGACTTGGCCAGCGCCTCCGCATTCCAACCAATCATCGCCTAGGCCATCTCCTTGTCCCGCTCCAGTGACCCAACCCTTTCGCCCAGTTTTGGAAGAAGGATGACAAGCTCAGAAGCAAGCTAAAGGAAAAAACCAAGACATCAAAGGCAGAATAGCTACATACCAAGGTGGTTGTTCTTGAGGATGGAGAGTCCCTCCTCCTGTCGAGTCACCTGCTCGCACAGCCAAGCGTTTGACTCCTCCATCCCCAGCACCTGGCCTCGGAGCGCGAGCACTTCCTGGTCAACCTCCGACCAGGCCTTCCGATCTAACTCCAGGGCCTCCAGGGAACTTTGGAGTGCCACCTTGGTCTCCGCCAGGGACTTCTAGAGTGCCACCTCAGTATCCTCCTGGTGGACCTTCCCCGCGTCAAGTCCCCGCTAAGCGATGGTCGCCTACTCCACCATGAGTTATTCCACCGCCCATGCCTCTATTGCCTCAGCCACCTAGTCTTGAGACTCATGGTGGGTGGACTCTAGCTGGCACTCGAGCTCGGCAACCCACCGCGACATCATGGCCTCCTGCTCCATCCAAGCGTGCTCCTCCCGGAGAAAATAGGACTTGCGGCTTGACATCTCCTCCAAGGGAAAAAGCAAGAAGCAGGCGTGCTGAGACAACCGGTGAAAGACCAAGGAACCAAGGAATATAGAAAACTTACCTCTACGATGCAGGGTAGGTAGACCATCACCGCTTGATGAATGGACTTGACCTGCCCCAAGGCCTCCTCGAGCCTTGCCCTAGTTTGGGCGAGATCAGACTCCATTGTGAGTCCTCTCCACTAAGTACATCCTAGAGCTACACCTCCTCCTCATCCTGAAGGATGAACCGCACCTTCCTTGGGTCGTCGGGGCAGGGCCACACAAGGTCAGTGGTCGCCCCAACCCGCTAGAAGGCTCAGCCACCGACCGAACCACCGCCAGCTCCTGCCATGATGGGATGGCCGGTGGCTCCACCCTGGTGCCTATCTCACTAGGGCAAGGGACCTCCACCTCCTTGACCTTGTGGCCCACCATCAGATGCTCTACCTCTGGCCTAGCCATGTCGCCTCTCGATGCCTCGAGCTCTGACTAGGAGGGCAAGCCATGCGTCCCTCCACCAGGCGAGGCAAGGGGCCCAGTCTCCCTCCCCTCTTCCACTGCAGCCGGGGCAGGAGGGATCGCGAGGGTCACCTCTGACCCAGCCTCCGTCATTGCCACCGGGATCATCGCCAACAACATCGCCACTGCTGCTGTCGTACTTGTGATCGACCGGCAGGGCGCAGCCCTCAGAGGGGAAGGTTGCACTGCCGCCACCCTGCTCTCCTCACCGCTTGTCATGATGCGCTGCAAGGTGGGCCTCCACTCCTCCCACATAGGAGGTGGGGTGATGCTCAACCCCATCAGTATCTGGCCACTGTTGAAAAAATACAGGACAGTCGCATTCAAAAAACTAAACTATGAGATAAAAGAAACAAAGAAAGCCTATTGGAACGCAAGCGGTAGGCCTCTTAAGCCCCGACCCGCTGGCAATGGGCCTGTCGGACGAGGGCTGCTCATAGGTCATGAGCCACGACCCCTCACCTTGACATGGGGCCTAGGGGGAGTCGACCCGGCTAGCTCCTGATCGGCCATGAGTCACCGCAATTGCTGGCTCAAGGTGCACCAACCGAAGTAGCTAGCGAGGCGTCCCCCTATTGCGGGCCACGCGCCGGTGTCGACCCCGATGATGCGGGGGTGTGAGCTCGCTCCTCTAACCGCCTAGCATGCCCCGCCGCTCCGAAGCAGGTGGGGACAAGGTCGACGACGCCTCTGAAGAGCGCAATGAACGCGTCCGCTTCGCCTCCTGCTCGCCGATGGCGTCCGAGCTCACGGCGTGCTTCCTTGGCACGGGAACATCACCATGCCTCTCTACCTCCCACCCACTACCTGTGGATGCAACCACAGGCTCGTGACACTCCACCGAGGTCACGATGACCTCCCAGCCTCCCTCATCCTTGGAGGAGATCACATCGTCACCAATCTCTGTGGGGTCCTTTGACTCGAGCTCTGCCTCAATGTCACTCCTGTTTTCCTCGGCCCGCACGTGTCGGGCGATGTCCTGCTCCTTCTAGTGCTTCCTTTGAGCCTTCTCAGCTCTCTTCTTCTTCCTGCCATCCATCGCATCCTTTAGGGCGACTTATCGAGCCACGCCCTCTGGCCTCTTTGGAAGGTGCGACCAGGATTTATAATCGGTGAGTCCCTATGAAATGGATGATTTGAAGTCAAATTATAGGAGGGTGAGATGGAAAGGGACACGGAATAAGGAGAGGAGAATGTACCAGATTGGGCAGCTTCCAGACGTGGAGAGGTCTGAGCTTTCCTTTGAGGGAATCCTAGGCCTTCAGTTGCAGCACCCGGTCGAGTGGGCTCTAGACTTCGTCCTTCGCCAACTCCACCAGCAACACGCGGTCGTGGTCCATCAGGCCAGAGTACAGCCACATCGGCCGCATCCTTTTCGCCAGAGGGGTGACCCGATGGTGGAAGAAGGTGTGGAACACCCGCACCCCATCGAGGTCATGCTACAATAGCTTCTAGAGCTCCACCTCGATGATCTCTAGCTTGTTCTGCTGGCTAGAGGGGCCCCATGACTAGCTCTCCCACCTCTCTGACCTCCTATCGATGAATGGCAGGAACGACACCTCCACCAGGTTCCTGATGTAGAACCACTCCCTATGCCACCCTAGATTGGAGTCATAAGGGGTGTACATGGGGTACAAGCCTAATGAGCTCAGCTTCTTTTATAGGGCGAAGCCACCAACCGACATGGTCTTGGCTGGCTTCCCCTCTGACAAAGCTTGCCTAATGAAGATCCACTAGAAGAAGTCCACGTGTGGCTCCATCCTGAGGAAGGCCTCACAGACGGTGACGAAGCCGGTGACATGCAACACCCTAGTCGGATTGAGGTGCTACAGCTCTAGGCCCACTCATTGAGGAGCCCGTGCAGGAACCAATGTGCAGGGTATCCTAGCCCGTGCTCATGGAAGGCAAGGAAGGAGATGACCTCGCTGGCCCAAGATTGCAAGAAAGCCTCCCCCCCATAGGAGCCCTCTAGTGCGCCACCTCCTTTGGCAGAAGCAGCCCCTTCTCGGCGAAGGCAGCCAACACCATCTCATCGACATTAGATGGTCTCCAGCTTGACATTACGCTCTAGATTCATGAACGGATCTATGAGTTTCTCCTCTCCCTCGCTTTACCCTCTCTCGCTTAGGAACCACCGCGGTGCATGAACGCACTGGGCGAGAAGGAAGGAGGAGAGGCAGCAGTTGGAGAATAGGTGAAGGAAAGGGATGAAAGCCCTCTCCCTTCCCCTATTTAAGGAGGAGGCACAATAGTTATGGAAAGGCGAAGGATTGGGGTGAAAACTCCTCTCTCTTCCCCCATTCAATGCGAATGAGATGTGGTGAGATGTGTCCTCACCGATGGGATGCACCCTGCCCGACGAGATGGTGCCTGGTAAGATGGGATGTGTCTTGGGCATGTCCCACCACTACCACATGCCAAGCATGGGAAACAAGGCATAGCCGCATGCAGGTGGCCCTCCTCCTTCCTAGGCAAGACCTAGAAGGGCCCAATGACAGGATCTCCGCCAAGGAGAAACCAATGAGCTTCCTGAGTCGATCAGATGGCTTAGGTGAATGTCGAGAGACAGGTAAGGAAAGAAGGATGCCCCACATGGGCCATGCCGACTCCATCACAAACGACGAGCATAGATCCCATTCGAACATATCTTATAAAAACTCCTCAAAGCCTGTCACTCGAGTCGTCAAGGTAAACTCTAACAATCCCTGCTACTTTATTTTTCAGATGCATGATCATTCATTCATCCATACTCATACATGCATTCACGCATTCATTCATGCAGTCATTCATTCATCCCATACATCTGAAGCATCGCATATACGGTTAAATGCATCAAACGCTCCGTGTTGCGTCACGAAGCGGTAGTTGCCTCATTCGACATGAGCAACGACTGATCGGGGTTCGAAGGCTGCCCCATGAAGGGCTCGAGGCCGCCTTACATCAAACAGAGCTGGGGAAGAAAACATAGATGAGCCCCAACAGCCCTCGCCCAATCTGCTCTGAACCAGACAGGGTCATCTCAACCTTCTTGTTCGATCCTAACCTCAAGCCATGCCCATAGAATCTCCATCGAGGGGAGGCCAGTGGGCCACCTGGGTCAGTCTCCGGAATGACCCAGGCATCTACTGGGACATGGGTTAAGGAGCAGTGGAATGCCACATGAGGGCTATGTCGACCCCATCACGAATGATGGACCCATATTCCACTCGAACGTGCCTGTTAGCGAGCTCACCAAGCGCGTCACTCGAGCCATCAAGGCAAGCGATGTTAGCTCAACCCCTCTAGTTGTGGAAACCGTGTACGGGGTAACACACGAAACTAGACCAACCCCTATCGAGGCCAATGGGGCTTAGGGGCTTAGGTCGCCCAACACCGACTTAGGAAATCAACCGACCACGCAGGTCGTAGATGAGGCACACACGGGCAAAAAACTCGAACGATGGAAAGATAGGAGTCTACAACCCCAGGAAAGAGTACCAAGATATTCAGCCTCCAACGACTCATCAGTCAGACGCAGCCTCCAACTACTACACATGCATCCATGGTTGTCGTCATTCTCCTCTGTGTGCACGTGGAGAAGGCCTGGCCAAGGAGGAATGGTGCTCGCTTCCGACTCCGGTCTGCCTCTTCGACCAGAAGGCCTGGCCAAAGAGAGGACGATGCTCACTTCCAACTCTAGCCCACCTCTCCAACTGGAAGGCCTGGCCAAGGAGGAATGACCCTCGCTTCCGACTCTAACCCGCTTGTCCGACCGAGAACACATCAAACCTCTGCTTATAGCTCTTCTCCAACCGGGAGGCCAGAGCCGACTAGGGAACAACCGACCAAGGACGCCTGCTCAATGAGGACCCAGGAAATGGATAGAGCAAGTAAGGCGGGGCGCTACAGTCAACTGCAATACCAAAGGTCATACCCTGCACACCTGCAGGACAGTATTGTCAGGTCATATCAGAAGGATGCACCGCAACCTTCCAGACATGTCAGAACATAAACAGTATTATGGGCGCCAACATTTATCCTATAGTATGGTAGGCGCCAACATTTGCCTTACTAGAAGAAGACGTACGATGGAGCCTACCACATGCATATGAGCGACAACAGTGTTGTGGATGCCGACAAACCGTCTTGTACCCAATGGTGTGGGCAACAAGACTAATTAGCACACACACTCTCTTTCTCTCACACACTCTCTCTCTCTTGTAAAGCCATCTCCTTCATCTATAAAAGGGATGCGCTCTCTCCAAAACAGGACGATCGATCCGGACAACCAATGAAGAATGATTCCAACAAACAATAGACGTTCAAACACTTAGCGCACGTCGGAGCTCCCATCACTCTTGGCCCTTCGGTCTGGAGTTCGACCGGACCTCTGATACCTCCCATCTTACTCCCTCTTGTTTGTAACCCTATAGCAAACTTCGAGCAACTGGGCTCAGGAATAAATTCACCAACCGACTCAAATTGGACGTAGGGCACATTACCTAAACTAGTATAAACCCTATGTCATTGAGTGCTAGGACACATCCGATCACAACATACGGCAAAACTACAAATATTTACGTGTTGGTCACTTTTCGCACCGATAGTTGTTTTCTTCTTGGTGAATCATTTCCTCATAATTCTGAATCTGATATTGTGCCTCTAACATTTCCTGCTGCCTTATTCTTCTTTCTAAATCCATGTTCTGTTATAACATCCAGATTTCATGTTTTGACAGTTAGAAGGTTTCTCATCATTACATATTCCATGCATCTAACACACACAAGGAGATTGGATTCAAATGATCGGTGTACTAACCTTGGCTATTGAGGTTTGTGGTTCCTCTTTAATCTAATTTCTACCCCTTTGCCCTGCTTTGCGTGTACAAGTTGCATGAGCTGGATCTTTAAATTGTATACATATATAATATAATTGCAATAGCAGCAAGTACAAGTTACACTATGTCAAATGTGCAATTTCCTTATTTTTTGTTCTGTAATTTGTTTACAATAGGAATATAGCAAATGCATAATAGATATATTTATAAGTTTAGTTGAGGATTAGTTGAGGATTGCTGAGTGGTGTGGCTGCAAAATTACTTTTAGAAAATTAGCCCAGAAAATTTGATTTGTGTGTGTGTATGTGTGATTTCTGCTAGCTACATATGTGTGTGATCTCATGATCTCTATTTTTTACACTATGCTCTCTGTGTTTCTAGCCTTTTAGACCATGTCACAACCCCCAAGTGCTGGATCTGCTCCTTGTGCACAGTGAGCAACCAGGGCCATGCCCTGCTGTTGGAGCAAGCATAAGCATTTAGAAATAAATGATGTCATTAGTGTAAAGTTGGAGCATCAATTATATGTAGGAAATGGTGATTGAGCACTTGGCATAGAAAATTGTGATCTAGCAGCATGCCAGGGCCATTTGTATGTCCGCAAATAATTTGTTGAGGAACTAGGGTGTGATCGAAATATGGCTGCAAGTGGAGGTTCATACATATAACTCTTATTGTAGCTTTTTTGTGCTTTTGGAAATTGTATGCTCTCATATGTGTAACTCTTTGGCACCTGACAGTGTGAGTTATATAAATTGCACTTTTATGTTTTTCTTTTGTAGGTACAACACCGTTTGTGGCTTCTGCACAGTCAGGTGTTATATCCACTATGAAGTATCCACTTGATCATGGTGTTGATCTAATGAAAGCTGATGTAAAAGGACACATAGTTCTACATAATGTTGTATGTGCAGGTATGAGTCATCAAGGTTTTTGGTCATGCTTGTATGGTTGTGTGCCAGTTTGTCTTTATTTCTATGTACACCATATGTGGTTTTGTAAGATGGTGCAATAGTTAGTAGACTTTTTTCTTGGTTTCTTTTTATTTCTGTAGGCTTCTTTGTACCTTTAGACTACATCAAAACCCCCAAGTGCTGGATCTGCTTCTTGTGCACATTGAGCAACCAGGGCCACACTCTTCTGTTGTAGCAAGCACAAGTAGCAGGCCATCTTTGCCATCATGAATGTCTTTTGCATGGATCTATATTTTCCTAGTTTTTTATCTGAGTTGCTATTGTTTTTTGTTGCTTTTTTCAGAAAGTAGATTCAAAAGATTGGGATACTAACCTTTGCTGATGAGGTATGGATCAGTCTTGCAGTGCTTCTTCTTGAAATTTCCTGTTCTTCTTCTTTGCAATCTGTTGTCTACCCCTTTCCCCTGCTCTGCGTGAGTAGAGCAGAGGCTTTCCCCACGCAGCAGATCTGTTTTTGCTTTGCTTCTCTTTCAAGTCTATCTGCTATATTCCTATGTATTCATGGTTTTGGGCTTCTTTTATGGGCTGCTGCTGTTTAATGGGCTATTTTGTCATTTTAGTTAATGGGCTCTTCAGTTGCACAGAAATTACAACAGATTTTCCTCTACGTGGGCCTTCTTTTAAAATCCATTGTTTTAGAGGCAGCCAACAAATATGTGCTAGCTTGTTTTAAAACACATAGTTTCTTCTCTATTGGAAATCATGTGTTATATAGGCAACCAACAACCATGTGCTAGCTTGTGCTAAAATATATAGTTTTTCCTCCGTTACAAATCATGTGTTTTGCAGCCAGCAAACAATAATGTGCTACCTTTTGCTGAAACATAGGGTTGATAGGTAGATAGACTCTTGTTAAAATGTAGTCTGTTCCCGCCACCCGCTTTGGCCGGCTAATCTTGTAATTTAAACTCTATCATTTTGAAATGCAATGATACGCGTATTCGACAAAAATAGATTTTGGAATTTATTTGATTTAAGGTTAGACCAACAAACCCAATTAAATCAATATAAATAACTTGGTCATTATACTACGTAAAAAATTGTATGCCATCGCAATGTAAGGGCATGTTTTCTAATATATATACTGGTATTAAAAAGAAGAAAATTTCTCTCCTTGACTTTTTAATATGTCAACCCATCTAATGGCATCTCACTCTCCCCATCAGCATCTCACTCTTGCCGTCCACATGTTTCCAATCTAACTCCAACACGAGACCATGTTTTCGATCCAAAACTAGCATAATCCAAATCCAACATGAAAGCACATTTCAAATAGTCCACATCTAGCCATGGTATGGAGTTCGACTATAAGATGTATTAGAATAAATGGCGCGATTTGTATAAATTTTTAAACCGCAAGTTGTCTAATTGACTTCGCAACAAGATACATGTTTTATTATAAATGTACATACATATTTGCAAGTATACATAATATGGTTAATACCTATGTCCCAAAAAGATATAATTCTAGAATAGTGTTTAATAAGAAAATTAAGTTTTTCTTGTTAAAAGATCTTCTTAAATTTGACCTAACTTTGAGTAAAAAATAGTAATATTTATAACATACTAAATATGTACCACATATTTAGTATAGAATATATTTTTATAGTATAGCCATTCGAAATCATAAATATTAATATTATTTTTTATAAAATCAATCAATTAAAATTAAAATAGTTCGACTTAATCTAGAATTGCATGTTTTTTGCATAGCTTTTTTTTTGAATCCGCAAAAGATCTGCATATCGATCATTGTATTTAAGAAGAAAAGTTCAACCGTATAAATAACACGTTTGTGACAAACGCCTTAGGAGGTCTTACCGTCATATGTTGGACCGTCTTAACAAACAGTTTTAAGCTTCGATATTATATAAATGGTATACAACCAAGCTAAAAGCAACACTGCAACCTACGAAGTTGGACGCCACCACTGATTTTTTTTTTTACGTACAGAGTGATTACTGGTTTATCTTCTCTCGCCGCAGCTAGCAGCGAAGAATACACGCGCACGGGCGCAGGAGCAGACGGCAAGAGCACGTGAAGATGGATCCGTACGCCCAGCTAGCGTCCGGTGAGCGACGACGCGCCGGCCCCGCGCTCAGGCAAGTGGTGGGTCTGCCGCTGCGGCGCGCGGGTGTCAGCAGCAGGGATCCGGCCGGGCCACGAGAAAAGTTGCCGCGCGCGGGGTCGACGGCGAGTTGGCGACGACGACGGCGACGGCCGACGGGGATGGCTGCATGCATGCATGGCAGAGCAGGGAGAGCTGACCGCTGAGCTAGCCGCCAAGCGCCACGAACGACGCCATGCATGCCGCCATGCCGGTACAGTCACTTTCCTTGAAACAACGCCCAATTTTCTACTGCTCGTCGTCTACTCCTCCCATCGATCTCTCATCTATCCCTGCACCCGTCGGTCTACCAATCCATCCATCCGGTACAGTGATCTTTGTCTTCCGTCAGAGTACTACTGCACATGCATCCATAGTCGTCGTCACTTGTTTAGTTCGCAAAAAGTTTTTCCAAAAAATGCTACAGTACCCATCACATCGAATCTTGCGATACGTGTATGAAGCATTAAATATAGACAAAAAAAAACTAATTGCACAGTTTGGTTGAAAATTGCGAGACGAACATTTTGAGCCTAATTAGTCCATGATTGAACACTAATTGCCAAAAAAAAACGAAAATACTACGATAGCCAAATTTTTAACTTTTCTCGAACTAAAAAGGGCTCTGTGTGCGCGTGGTTCCCGAGGCAATTGTGTACAGTAGCTAGGAGTAGACGGAGGAGGATGTACTGTGGCTGACACCGCCCGTTCGAGCGTGGGGAGCACTGTCAGCACGGGTTCATGCAGTGTACTAGTAGTACTATAGTGAGCATGCATCTCCTTGTCCGTTCTTGCTGCCTGGCTGGTCGCTACAGAGGTCTTTGCTTTCTCTTTTAGGCACTCCTAGGCTGATGATGCCATTTTGCGTAGGCCATGGTTTTGACCGTGATTACCCTCATTAGCAACACTGATATTGTGGTACAGTGTGCAACTGACAGACATGCCTTTGCTATGTTTGCAATTTTCATTACTTTTTTTGAACGAAAGCTTTATTAATCCCGAGGCAAAAGAAAAGAAAAAAAAAAGACATGTTCGTTTGAACTTATCAGTCATGGTACAGTGTTTTTCTCTCATAACAAAACAGCATCAGCCGGCTTATCAGCCGCAGAAACCATTAGCCCAACAGAGAAACAGGACTGGAACAACTAACACGACTTAATAAGAAACAAAAAAAAAAGAGACAAAGAAAATGAGGACGGCTAGAGCAAGACTCGCTAATTCAGATTTGATATCCATTGATCAAACTGAGGGCTTAAAGTTGACTTCGCTATGTGGCTGACCATTAAGATCTCCTTATTGAAGAAAGCTTTGCAGTCCTGAACTGCAACCCCTCGAAAATCAATCTGTTTCTTGGTGTCCAAATCGTCCAGCTCAGGAGAAAACTGCTACCATGAAGAATTCAGAGTTTAACTGAACTCTGAGAACCGAGACAACTGTTAGTAGGCTAGCATCGTCAGGAATATCCAGGTTAAGGATCCCCCAGCATTGCCTAGCGAAGGGACTGTGGAGGAACAAGTGCTCTGAGCTTTCGTCCACTGCCAAACTAAAGAGTTCACAATTATAGGAATCCAGACTCATATGATTTCTTCTCAAAAAATTCCTGGAGCTTAGCCTACAGCAATCAAAAGAATACCTTGTGCTTTAATTAACATTTACTTTTCCATAGCCATTTGAAAGCAGGGTCGATTTGGAAGTGACCGGTTGAGGAGAAGAGAATGGACTCCCAGTTGTAACCCCAAATGTTATCATCAGAGGCACCAGTTCATTTTGCAAAAAAAAAAACATTGTTCTAGCAACTGCATTTGCTGAAAGGCCACTAAAGAAAAAGGCAGATAAAACAGTTGTGCCAAGCTATTCACATTGTAGGCCTTCTCCACTGTAATAAGTTTATTATTTGCAAAAGAGAAGTTCTGGCATATATACTTTGGCTCAGTAAGTTGTCATTCCAGTTGTCATGCCAAAGTAGACAGGTTTCCCACTTTTAACTTGAACATTCACATGATCCTTGTAATTTGGCAAAAGCTTCAGGACATCTCGCCACCAAAAAGATACCTTCCCGATGTGACTTGGAAGCCTCCCATTCTTGTAAGGCTTTTCCCAAATTAAGTGTACCCAAGGATTATCCAGTTTGTTGAAACATGTGGAAGTTTTTCAGGAGAAGAGCATTATTTTGCTTACCAATATAAATGACCCCCAGACCTCCTCCATCTTTCGGCAGGCAAACCATTTCCCATGCTACTTTAGGAGTTTTGTTTGCATTTAAATCAGAGCCTCTCCAGAGGCAGAGGCAGTGCTTCCTAAACTTATCAATTTGCTTAACAATAGACTTTGGAAGGGCTAAGGTGCATATGTAGAAAGTTGGATTGAAGTGACGACTGCATTAGTAATTTGTAGCCTCCTAGCTTGAGACGGGAACATAGAGGTACCAGACATTCTTCTTTCACACTTGTTTACTAATGGCGGTAAATCTTGAACACAAATATGTGACAGGCAAGGTCCCCTTAGAACAGCCAAAAGTTGTAGACAGCACGTCCAACTTTCCTTCATTCAAATTGACGGGAAACATCATGGACATTGCAATTTTCATTACTAGTCCATCAACTCGTCACTCGTGCTCGTACAAATCTTATGAGTATCACAGTATTAGTAGAAGTTTATGTTGCAACTACAACTAATCAATATTGCCTACACTTAAACTATTTGTCAAAATGTATAAATTTATCTAAACTAACAACTTATAGAACTTATTGTCATCGACTATTGACATAATCAAAAATAAAATTGCTAATGCTATTGGTATGTAATTGCTTAAGAGGGAACACTTCGCGTAATGTTGAAGCGGCAAGCTGCCTCCTAATTCTTCAAAGCGGACCAGAGGGTTAAGAGGACGCGAGTCCTTCACAGATAGATGCACTACAAAGGATGACAAAACGAGATGGAAAAATAACGTTAGCACTTGCCACTCAACAGTTATAGATTATGTAAGTTCATAGAGAAGGCAAACAACCACCTTCAAGATTACAAATTGCCCTAGCTCTACCTAACATATTCTCAACATATGCCGGGACATAATGATCTTTTTTTTTCAAACCTGCCAGCTCTATTGTCCTTGCTCACTTGTTCCCTGCGTTGGCAAACGGCGACACCAAGGCGGAGATGATGATGCTAGCATGGAATAATTTTCTCCGGTCTCTTCTCCGTTTTGTCATGGTTAGATCTGACCATGATGAAGGACTAGGAAGAATAAGTCAGCCCCTCAAACAAATTACTGGTATTGAGTTGGGAAAATCATATCAGTCTTCCTTTTTCTTCGGTGGCAGAAGGAAGAAAAAGGAAGACACAAGAAATTAAGAAGAAGTTTCTCAACTCTGCTTGCAGGAATGTTGGCCATTGTTCGTTGGGCATCTGTTCTCAAGTCTTTTGCCGAGAGTTTGCCTATGCGGTCATCCATATGAATCGTATTGAGATTTGGAGTTATACAAAGCGTAGGTACAATGTAGATGAAGAACAGGTTCTGGGTATACGTGTTGTATTCCAGAGTACTTGTAACATGATAATGTACTCAGCTATAATTTAATATAATTCTTCTTTCGTCTCGATAAAAAAAACTCACAAAGTGTCGAAGACCTTGGATGGTACATGAAGGCCCTTCAACGAAAACGGAATACCTTCAGGGTTTCTCCAACTTCTCATTTTATTCGGAGCCATCCTTTAATTAGTTTCTTGCTCACCTATCCTTTATCTCCAAAATGCTTCGCGGAACTTGTCCATATAATAATAAAGGAAAGTGGCATATACCTTAGCGGTAACGCCGTTTTGCGATGCACAGAGCAAGGGGTGGCGTCCCCGAAGGCTAATTACGACCCCAACACAAATATAGTTGTTTGAACTGGAATGTTGTATCTAGTTGTGCATTTGCATTGGGTACTTTGTCCTTTCTCCTCAACACCCCCCCCCCCCCCCCCCCCCCACACACACACACACCCCATGTCATTCCACATTTAGATTAACACATTGGATGCGGATGTATCATTTCGCGCAATTGAGTTGATTTTCACAAGTACGGAAAGACTGGGAGCTAAGATAAGGAGCCGTTGAAGAGAGGTGTTTTTCAATCTTGCGGAAAAAAATGAGATTGGGAGTCAGTTTCGAAATTTCTTGGAGATGCTCTGACTCCACTTCGCACCAGGGGCGGATTCAGGATAAGCTTCTCGGAGGCTAAATAATGAAGATTAGGGCTAGAGTTAAGAAAATAATGATAATTTAGAAGCTAATAAACAGTATTTTACATGTGATTTAAGGCTCCCGAGGGGCTGCAGCACGGGCAGCCCCCTGGATCCGCCACTGCTTCGCACTCTTGAGTTGGGAAAGTATCGTGATCTCACTGCGCTGGACGATGGGCCCATGACACAATCAATGGCGCAGACTGCTGTTAAGTTTCCTTCCGAACAGAGGTGCGCGCCGCGCGCGGTTAATTACCCAGTTAGTTAGAGGGCCAAAGACGCATGCACACGCGACTGAATACATGTGCAAATCAAATCCAAAGGCGTGTGAGGCGCGTGGAAAGCGCCAAAAAGCTCCCGCGCTTTTCTGCTGCACTCGGCGCCCCGCCGGCCTCGGTCTAGGTAAACAAGGCGCGCAAAAGGAGGTCGGCGGCCGGCCGGGCGGGCGGCCGAACGAGGCGACTGACGGGTAAGGATGGCAACGGGTATATACCCGTCGGGTATCGCCGGAATGTTCTCTTCCCCGCTACGGAGAATTCATCCCGTCCCCATCCCCATTAACTGTCTCGGGTATAGATTCTTGCCCATCCCCGTACCCGTCGGGTATCGGTCGGGTAACAGATACCCGACGGGTACTGCATACCCGATAAACAAGGACACTTGGGGTCGCAGCTTTGCAATCGGAGGCGTTTCTTCTTCACCCGGGTATAAGTGTCGGAGTCTCGGAGATGCCGAGGAGAAGAAACAAGGTTGCGAGGAGGACGAGCAAAGATGGCAGAGAGACCGAACTGAGGAAGCAAGGGGCACGAGCGCTCGTGAGACAGGCGTGCTTGTGCTGCTGGCGGAGATGGTGAGAAAAAATTGAACGAGGGTTTCTAGAACACACAAATTATATATATGACTGTTCAGATTTGGACCAAAATATCTATGTTGAGCTTCTTTGGGCCTAATACTCGCATGACAGCTCAAATAGTCGGGTTCCCCAATGGGTAACGGGGACGGGTAAACAGGGAACGTTCCCGTACCCGCTATACCCGTCGGGTATGGATTCTTACCCATTTAGATGCCCGCGGGTAAAGATATGATCCCATCCCCGTCCCCTAATGGATCAAATACCCGTCGGGTATCGGGTATCGGGTCCCCATTGCCATCCTTACTGACGGGCAAGGGACGGGACGGACGACGAGCAGTGGGAATCCTGCTGCCCGTGTGGTGCTGTGGCCCTGCCCCGAACTCGCGCGGCTGGCTGGGCCAACAAAGCTACGAGCCGCACGCGACGGATTAGACGGGCGTACGTCCCATCGGCCGGGGGTCCGGCCGTCCGTCCGCGCATGCACCGCGCGAGCTAAAGCTGCGAGACCGCTGGTGAGAAAGCACGGGCGCGCGCGCGGTCGATCGGGAACGGGGCCGGCGTCCGGCTGTACGTGCGGCAGGGCTCCATCACTCCGTGGCTCCATGTCCAAGCCAGCCAGCCAGCCATGAAAAGGAGGAGCCAAAGCTAGCGACGGTAGCTAAAGCCGGCCGGCGGGGGTAACCGGGTGGGAGCGCGCGTGGATCACACTGTGCATGCAATGCATATGCCCGTGCCCCATGCGTCACGCCGGGCGAGGAACTGAAGCCACGGCACGCCGTCGGCCGGTGGTTATTAGCTAAACGCCGTGTGTGCCGCGTGCACTATGCTAGTCGTCGATCGACGGTGTACCGCGTCCATATATGCGAATTTTTTACTTTTTAGCCCTTTTTCAAAAGTTTCTCTCAAATAGACCCCTGGTAGAAAGAATTCAGAAAATGGACCCTAGTTCGGCGCCAGCGTCCCTGACGCCGAGCCCCTGGACTGGGGCGAACTTACATGGAACGAAGCCTAGATGTGTGACTTGGTTTGGGCTGGCTCGTTCATCAATATGAACCCTAGATCATTTTTTATCCTAAGTATTTCTATGTTGTTTTAAGTGCTCAAATATCAAGTCAGTGTAAAACTCTAGAGTTAGCCACATTTCTCAATATCCAAGTCATGGTAAAATTTTAAATTTGTCAATGTCCAAGTCATGGTAAAATTCTAGTCTCCAAGTCATAGCAAAAATTCAGACTTAATAAATTTCAGCATGTCCATCTCATGGTAAATTTAAAGACTTAGCCAAATTCTAAGTTACCCATTTTATGGTAAATTTAGAGACTTAGCCAAAATTTTATATATCCATCTCACGGTAAAACAAGCCAAAATTTTATATATCCACAAATTTTATATATCCTGCAAGTGCATGCTCGGCTCCAGCATCTACGGCGCCGAGCTTCGTTCCATGTAAGTTCGCCACAGCCCAGGGGCTCGGCGCCAGGGACGCTGGCGCCGAGCTCGGCGCCAGCATCGATGGCGCCGAGCTAGGGTCCATTTTCTGAATTCTTTCCGCCAGGGGTCTATTTGAGAGAAACTTTCGAAAAAGGGCTAAAAGTAAAAAATTCGGTCACATATGCAGCCAGGCCATCCACGTCATCCGAATTGTTTCCAGCGGTTCGATTATGCGATGGATGCTCTAGATTGACTCCACCGAACGCTACAGTAGCTCCCACTTCTGCTTCCCGATTCTTCTTCTCACCCCCTCCTCTCTCTCTCTCTCTTTCTTCGCTCGCTCTCTCTCTTCCTCCCGACGCGGACAGTGGCAACGGCGCCAGGCGCGTGCGGGGCGCGGCCGCGGCGCTCGCCCTCCTCCTCCTCCCTCCCTCCCTCGCCTGCCCTCCCTCCATTTCTCCCTCCCCTTCCTCTCTCTCCTATTCCCTCCTGTTGCGGCAATGGGCGGCCTCCCGACGCTTCTCCTCACCCGCACCGTCCCCAACCCGCCGAGCGACACATCCGCCCCCGCCCTAGGCCAGGCTGCCCCCCGGCGAGATTGCCACCGACGGATGCCGCGTCCGCCTCTCCGCCCCCAGATCGGCACGTTGGCCTGGGCGGCCAGCCACCGTCGCGACGGTGACGCCAACCTAGGGTTTCGCCCGTGGCTCAGCTCGTCAGCCATACCTCCTGGTACCTCACCTTCTCCTCCTCCTAATCCGTCTCATCACTCCTCCCCAAGTCCTCTCTCCATCCATCTCCCCTTTGCACAGGTGATTGGCCGGCACTGCAGCTTGCACTGCCTCCTTGGCGCGGCGGCCCTCAGCCGCGACAGTCCTGGCACAGGCGCCACTCGGCACGGTGGCTCCGGATGCAGCAGCCCTGGCATGGGTGCCCCTCACGCCACGGCGGCCTGGCCAGGCCCCAACTGCTGCTGTCCAAGCGTGGTGACTCTGCTTCGCCGTGCTGCTCCCCGGCACGTTCCTCCCGCACTATGCCTTAGCTGCAGTGGCCGGCTATCACCTCCCACAAGACCTGCAACTGCCACAAATGCCTGCTGCCGGTACTGTTATCTTCGCATTGTCGCCACTGCAACTCGATTGACAGTTCATTTGGTTTAGCTTCAAAGCCTGTCAACTGGTTCACGATTTGTAAGCCCGACGTAAATTGGGTGCATTTTTCCCCCTTTTGGATGATGCACTGGATGCACTATCTATGAAACTGCAGTTGATGCATTGTTTATGACCTATGAGTTTGTTTTTTTAATACTGAAGAAAAAAAGGTACGGGATACCTGAACATCACATAATTTTTCAAGTTTTTAAATTCGTGTTGAGTACTGTATGCATGTGAAACCTATTTCTGATGCCACATACAGTAATATCACCGTATTATATGTCACGGCTTTCCAGGATATCCTCCCAGCGCGCGTGAGGGCGGGCGTGATGGACGAGTAATAATAATGCTTCTCTCGGTGTGCATGCCACACGGAGCGTGCGCCGCGTACGTAACTACTCTACACAGCTAGCAGTAGCTAGCTGCCTGCCTAACAAAAGTGTTAGGGAGTCCGACAGTGGTAGCTAGTATAATCACTACTAGCTAGGAGTAGCTAGTGACAGTTCTAAGCGTGATTAATTGGTGACTTGGTGTACAGTCGCAGGTCAGGCCGGCATGGACTGAGTGACTGACAGAGTACGTACGCTCGACGCCATCTTCATGCATGCCCTGGCAGGCTGGCACGGCAGCCCTGCGGCCAGAGTCTCTTGGCGTCGTCGTCGGCTTTCCTCTGTCCCGCCGGCCGGCCGGCCGGTCCTCGGACCGTAGCTAGGGCTCGAGCTGCAATTCCTCGTTCACGAATGCATTGCATGGCATTTTACGGCCGGGACGGGGGCAGGTACGGTGAAGGCAGTCGCAGTCAGTATGGTCGTCAAACCAGATGATAAGCCAGAATGGACAGCGACGTACACGCCACGTCATGCACAGCCGACATGTGGCAGGGCCCGAGTGGGCCGGGTGCGGCACGGCTGCTGCTGCTGCAGCTGCAGCTGCTGTACTGGTACTGACTGGACTGTTTGGATCGGTGCTGCTTGGCGTCTCTCTGCTGGGTGCTGGTCGCCAAGTTCACAGCTAGCCTAGCCATGCCCATGCATATGCATGTGGCACTACGTGAAAAAAACAGCCGGTAGCAACAGCATTTTTTTAATTAGGGGCGGTTGTTATTGAGCAGCCCACGGTGATATGTTCGGACTCTATCACAACAGTTGCTCCTACAAATAGCACAATAGGGGCGGCTGGTAATACGAGTCGCTCCTATAAATACGTCGATTTGTAGAGACGGCTGGTATGTAGAGGCGGCTATTATCAGTCGTCCCTGCTGTATCCATTTGTAGGGGCGGCTGAATCACCCCATCGAATACACCGTGCGATCGATCCTCTTCTATATCAATCTACCTGCTCACAATATAAAAGCAAATCGGCGTCGACAGGTGGGGCCCACCGGCTCTCGCTCGGCCACCTGCCTCCCCATCCCGAACCCTAACCCGCACGCACGCACGCCTTTGCCGCCGCTGCCTCCCTGTGCACCGCGCCCTCCTCCTCCCCGGCCAGCAACTGCCGCGGTGCCACGCCCTCCTTCTCCCCAAGCAGCAGCCGCCGCCGCGCG
Organism: Miscanthus floridulus; assembly: GCF_019320115.1. NCBI lineage: Eukaryota > Viridiplantae > Streptophyta > Magnoliopsida > Poales > Poaceae > Miscanthus > Miscanthus floridulus. The sequence continues at coordinate 116,241,703 of NC_089598.1, forward strand.
CCCTCCCCCTCCTTCTCCGGGTCCTCGCAACGCCTCTCCACCACGCGGCTCGAGCACGAACCCAGGCCCACGCCCTCTTCCTCCTCCACCCCTCGGCAGCAGCTGCTGCGATAGGACTCGGTGCTCGTCACTACTGGAGCACGACCGATGCGACGACGGAGACGAAGGAGAAGAACGTTTGCGTCCAAGTAGAGATCGACCCTCCCAGCCACAGCGGCCACGGCCGTCCCTCCACGACTCGGTTAGATGGATCCGTCCCTCCACAGTTGGTTGGCGATGGTGTATTATGCCTTTGACTTTGTGGATTTTGTCTAGCTAATTGAACCTTCAAATCAGTCTTATTTTGGCCCAAACTTCAGGAACATGACTAATTTATATGCAGGGATTTGCCAAATGCGAAGATAATTGAACCTTCAAATTAGTCCTATCAGTTTGACTCTATGGCTGTTTATTAATCCTGACTTGTACTTTTTGAATATGTATTGGCTTTGCATTGATTCTTAGATCATTATTATGGTGCTACTCCAGATTTTGTGGTAGCACCTCCGTTCAGTTACATCGATCACGTGAAGAATTCATTAACTGATTACATTGAGGTGCCTGCTCAAAATGTGTGTATGGGAAAAGGATGAGCCTACACTGGAGAAATCAGGTTCGTTATTGATTAACTGTAGTTGAATTTTACTTTCCTTGAAAAAATCTGTTATATGCCTTCACATGCCTTCAGACAATGAAATCACCTTTGAGATCCATGACCATGATTATAGTTCCATGCTATATGTCTTGTGACTAAATTGTACAACACTTCCATTTATTTAGCAAAGAAAAAAGGAAATCCATGCTATATGTCTTGTGACTAAATTGTACAACACTTCTTTAACAAAAGCTTTTTTTCATTGTTGGATTGACACCTCCATTCTTTAAAAAATGAGGTTGTTTCTCTGTTTGCAGAGGTGCCATTTTTGTAGTGGTGTTGTAGAACACAAGTATCCATAAGTTATCATGAGCCTAGGTTGTCAATGATCGAATTATGTGGCTTTCACTAACTCTGCTCTTATTACTACAAGAACTAACTCTAGAACATCATTGGTGGTTAGCAGGTTCCTGAAAGGCCATGCTTCATAACTGACCTTTCCAATATTCTGTTTTTCAGGTTGCTTGAAGCTACAGTGATATGTCAGGGGAGCCGGGCCCGTCCGAATCTATACCAAACGGGCCCTTCATATGCAATTGTCAGTCTATAGTTATCACGGCCAACAAAATATAACTGCATCACGCCGCATGGATATAGTATTTCATACTTATTATATTAATATAGATTTAAAGAACTTAAATGATCACTAGTCACTTTGAAGACCTACCCAAACTAAAATACGGTGAGTTTATTCATTTATGTATGGAAGATTTTGTTACCTTGTTAGAATAGTAAGTTTTTGCTATTTTCTAAAAAAGTAATGATTGTTATTGACCTTAGAAGACATTGAAATAGGTAAGCTGACCTGGACACTTACTTTTTGCAAAAGAAATCTGTGCTAGCTATAGTGATTGAAACACTTACTGTTAGGCAACTTATTCTTGCTGGAAAGGAATTCTATATTGTTGTAGGCCATAAAGAACAAGTAACTAGTAACTTAATCTTGACACTACTGATATAGACCTTATGCTACTGCTTGACACTACTGATACAGGGTTGTGTAAACAAAGCTATATGCTACTGCTTGACACTACTGATACAGGCCTTCCTCGCAGAAGCAAGCGCCAGCTCTCCTTGACAATATTTTCCAGGCTTTCCTTATTGCACCATTCTTTGAGCTGCTACAGGTAAACTTTGCATCATATATTTACACCCCTTACTTTGGCAACTATGTTACACATCTCAGGAATTAATTTGATAACTAAACTATTATTTAGTTCATCATATATGTTTTTGTTTTCCACTACTTTGTTCTGCTTAAAAATCTTTAGTGCTGCCGCAACAGTTTTTAGATTAGCTCATCTCCTTCAATTTATTCTTAGCTTGTACGCACTTCTAGTTATATGTGCCTTCTTTAGGTTAATTTTTTGCTTCTACAACTTGTGTTAAGGATACTGATATTGATTGCATCTTGATCCTGCAGGTACCATGCCAACAGAATGCTTAGCTTCTATGCACCAAGTGAGTTCTATTTAGGATTTGAAACTGTTTTATGATTTCTTTTCAATGAACAGGTTTTTAATTTTTTTCATGGATGTTAAGTTAAATTTAGAGTAGTTTTTCAGTCTTGCATATGTTCAGCTGTGCAAATAACCAGCTTATAGCCTTATACTATGCCACACCTGTTTTAGAGAACCTAAAGATAGCTTGCCATCTACAATTGAAGCTTTTGCTTTACTGCAGTTTTTTATGCAGATAGTATCTGCCATCTATAATCAAGTAATTGCATTTTTTTCTCTTGATCATAATGACACATGTGCTGCATTTCTACCAATTTAATATATATAATTTGAGTCCTATTCTAAAAAAAGTGTGAACTCAAGTTCTGCCGGTGCTTTGAATGGTTTACTGAACAGTATTTAGAATATCCAAGGTGACACTTTCTTGATTTTCTCTTAAGCTATAAATTCTCTGTCTTAATTTGATAGCACTTTTATGCAACTTTTGTGATTGATAATTCATTTCTTAATTTGTGTGCCTATGAACCTATCATTACAATCTGGCCTTGTCTTATTAGCATTTAGATTTAGATTTAAAATAGATACAAGGAACATGTAGTCATCAACTAATTATCAAGGAATCTATAGTGAATTTAACTTGCGGGCATTAGATTACTGCCATTCACAAGGTATTATGCACCAAGATGTGAAAGCCCCACAATGTTATGATAGATCATGAGATTATGGATTGGGGCCTTGCTGAATTCTTATGAATTGGACTTGTAATGGTAGTTTATATAATACTCTTGTGCTTGTGGTCATATTTGAATTATAAATTCGATTTTTTTTGTAGAAAAATATACTGTAGGGCGGTTCTAGACTGAACCACCCCTACAAACAGGTATTATAGGGGCGTCTGGTACTACAACAGCCCCTATAAATCGATTTTGTAGACCGGCCGCCTATACAAATCAATTTATAGGGATGGCTGATAACACTAACCACCTCTACAAATCGATTTATAAGGGTGATCTGAGAACCATTCCTATAAATACATGATTTATAGAGATGGTTTGATAGGAACGGCCGCTAAAACCGTTGCTACAAATCTCCATGGGCCATCCTACAAATACTGTATGGCGTAGTGTGTTAAAATAATACTCCCTCCGTTCCTTAATATAAGCCATATAGTTTTTAGCACTAATATTAACGCACGGCTTGGGAAAGGATGTGAGACCGAGGAAAAAAAGGAAAATCAGACCATCTTCTCTCTCCCAATCAGATTGCTTCCTAAATCTAAGGGATTGGTTGGGACATGTGCTATGTACGGTGGAAAGGTTTTCAAACTAATCGGCGTGGGAGCTGATACGTACCTATATTTTGGAATTTTTTTTAGAAATCTATATGGCTTATATTAAGGAACGGAGGGAGTAGGAGGAAAGATAGATACACATCAAGGTACTTATGTCAGTCAGATTCTTTTCCTCTGTAGGCACCTGCGGCGCCAGTCTTTTGTACACATGGCACAGAAGAAAAGGGATCCTAGCTCTGGATAAGTCTCATGCTTGCTTTGCCATGTTAACGGTTGATATAAATAGCATCCGTACATGCAAAAAAAAAATATTGGCAGTCAGTTGAGACTATAGATGAGTGCAGTTACGCTCATTGGAACAATCGTTTTGTTTTTCTTGGCAGAAGTTTTTGTATATGCACCTGCCACGGTAATAATATATTACTTCATTCGTTAGAAGACGTTTTGATTTTTTTAGATATATTAATTTTATTATATATTTAGACATAGTGTATATACAAATATATAGTAAAAACTATGTATCTAAAAAACACAAACATCTTATAATTTGAAATGGAGAGAGTATGATAAAACGTAGATGTTTTTTTCTAGAAGACATTAAGGTACCTAGACTGGTAGAGATATTGGCACGCACTACTGATCTGCCTTATCTTGCTTACAGAATTCGAAGTACATTCGGATCAACAAACATGGCACTTAATTTTTCTAAGAAAAGAATGCACTACACATATATAGATGAATTTTACAATCCCCTCCCATTTTTCAGAGCTAATATAATAAGTTGTCTTTGTAAATGACCAGCCCTAGAAATCAATTTTCAAGGATATTTGGCTTAATAAAACTGCCCTAGAAAGTTGCCTGTTTTTTAACGACATAAAACAACCACCCCTAAAATTGCACTGCCCCTGAAAATGAGTGTATTTCTAGGGGGCACAAGTCAAGCGTTCTTAAAATCATTTTTAGGTCAACTACTTCTAAATAAAAGTAGATGTGGAACAAATAAATTTATAATTTTTCTCAAATAACAAATAAATTTATAATTTTTCTCAAATAAAGTTAGATAAAGACAAACTTTATCAAAAATAATGGAGCTTAACGAGATCTAAAACCTTATAGTTGATGTTTTTTTATTTGTGATCGTTTACCCAAAATTATGTTTTAAGTCATTAAATTTTTAAATTCAATTTTTTGAATTTTTCAAATAACCTTGGATGGAGACACACCATATATCAAAGTTGTAGAGCTGGAGAGATGTAAGACTTTTTAATTGAAACTTTTTTCACTTGAAATCATCTAGGGATGGAATATTCAATATAGATTCGTAGAAGTTAAACACAAAAGGACATTGCATCGTATACTTAGTCATACATGATTGTGTGGTGTGGTGGTTGAATGGCTTCATGTGAAGCAAGAAGCACTTATGAAAAACTGAAAGATCGAAGGTCTCGAGCAAGGAAAAAATATTATTGTTTTTTAAAATTTTGACCAAATTTAATTATTTTTGTGTTTTTAAAATATTTTTAGGGATAATTGACCAAGTTTAATTTTTTATGGTTTAAAAATATTTTGTGGCCTGCACGTTGCTTAGCGCACGAGTCCGCGTGCAAACTATTCAAAATAAAATACTACGTTTTTGTTTTTGGTTTTGAGCTAACTCGAACTTGTGAAGAGTGGCCCAACGAAAACCCCATTAATATGACAGCGTACCTATCCAGCACAGATAGATGATGATGTATTGAGCCTAAATGACATATGGGCCTCATAGGTGGGCTGGATCTGAGCGATGCTGCTTGAAGATCTCTGTACACAAATATGGCTAGTTGGGCTGATTGTTTTCAACACAAATTACAAGTATTTTTCTATGATTGTTGACCTGTTGCTTATAGTACTCCTATTTGCTTTGCCAGTTTACATATATATATGTTCTTGCAATAAACACAGTCATATCCGTAGGGCCTTCATTCATGCCCTATTCATCGATATTAAACCTCAAATCGATAGCCATAAACAGGCACGGAAATTCTACAATTCATTAGTAAATTATTATCCAGCTCACCTCACCAAAGTGTGTTTTAGCCTTTAGGTCCTTGTGAGTAGGTCAAAATCACAAGTTGTGGAAACACCACGAATGCATCTGTCGATCGCTAAAATCTTTTCAGCTAGCATTGTCTCTGGTGAATGGTGAGACACCTGTTATGGATTTTCTCTTGTACCCTCTTCATCAAGGAAATGCCTGTAAGGGAAATGGACCCTTGGCCCATTTACTTTGGATTTTGGTGTTTGATGACCAACACAACCAAATTAGACTAATGAATTTGCAAGTGTTTATTTTGTAGTCTAATAGGGTGCAAGACGTGACTTGGACGAAGGCGACGTGATGATCCGATGATCAACACCTCAAGCAAGACTTTAGAAGCACAAATGAAGACCCAAGATATCAAGCAAAGTCCAACCATGAAGATAGGAACCAAGTCGTACGCAAGATCGCGAAGAAACGAGCTCGCAGAGGCGACCGGACGCTGGACCGGACGCTGGAAGCGTGACCGGACGCTGGACCGGTGGCTCGGCAGACAGGCGACCGGACACGAGGACCGGACACTGGCGGCAACCGATCGGATGCAGAAACGCAGCGTCCGATCGAGTACAGAGAGGTTTCAGGCGCGCGAAACTGCGACCGGACGCGTCCGGTGGCAGGCGACCGGACGCTGGCAGCGTCCGATCGGCAGTTCGCGGCTGCAACGGTCGGGACGACCGGACACGTCCGATCAGGACGATTCAGCGTCCGGTCAGTAGCAGATTTGCGGGAATTCGACCCCAACGGCTACTTTCTCAGTGGGGCTTATAAATACAACCCCCAACCGGCCATTTGAGTACAGTGGAGCTGAGGAAACATACCAAGGGTGTTGATACACCATTTTAGTGATCTCCACTTGCATAGTGCTTAGTGTTTTATTAGGTGATTAGCATAAGTGCTTTACGAAGTGCTTAGGTTGATTAGACCACCGCTTATGCGCTTGCTCTAGGTGTATGCCTAGTGTTTAGTGAGGTTTGCATACCTCTTGCCACCCCGTGTTTGCGAGCACAAGAGTTGTACATCGGAGGGGCTTGAAGTCTTGCGAGATCGCACCAACCGTGTTTGTGGTGCGGCCACCACCATGTACCGAAGGGAACAAGGCCCGCGGTATTTCGGCCGGAAGCTTGATAGTGAAGACGGCGGGGAGCATTCGAGAGAGGCTTGCCGGAAGGCACATTGGAGACCCACTTGCGCGTGGGGAAGGCCCGAGGCTATCCACAGAGTTACCCGACCGGGAGCTTGGCCCTTGCGAGGGATTCCTTATGAGGGGCTCCAACGAGGACTAGGGGGAAGCTTGCGCGCTTCTCGATACCTCGGTAAAAATACCGGAGTCGTCGACGGGAGTTTGCATATCTCTACCTTGCTCTTTAAGCTTCCGTAGTTACATTGATCTTATTATTATCATTGGCAGTTCTCTTCCTGTCAGGGCGTAGGGTATGGTCATCGGAGCCATGGTTGACCCGAACGTCTTGTCTCGTCCTGTACCCATCATTACGAGGGATAGATATCGATCAGGGCGAGGCTCGTTCTGGGCCGTCGGGTGAGACGGAGGCCAATCCCTATCTCTTGGGCAAGACTAACCCTATCCCTCTGGGGTCGGGCGAGGTGGAATCTATCCCTTAGCCTTCGGGCGAGACCGAGCCCGCCCTATAGGCGTTGGGCGAGACGGAGATTAGCCTTGAGCCTTTGGGGCGAGGCAGGGTTATCCCACAAAGGCATCGGGTGAGGCTGACCCCACCCCTCCGGGATCGGGCGAGACGGAACTCATCCCTCAGCCCTCGGGCGAGACCGAGCCCGTCCTCAAGGCGTCGGGCGAGACGGAGTTTATCCCTCGGCCCTCGGGCGAGACCGACCCCGTCCCGAAGGTGTCGGGCGAGGCGGAACCGAACTCCTGTCACTCGAACAAGGGATGACGTGGTGCCCTTATGCGTCCAGAAGTTTTTTACATTTGGTGGTTATTGGTTTCACCTCCTGGGGTACCCTGGTATCAGGTCCCCGACAGTAGCCCCCGAGACTCCAGGTGATTCGGGTAGAACCGCCTGGAGGGTTTGCCGGAGGGTGCGCGCGAGCGCACCCGATGGGTGTAGCCCCCGAGCCCCCGGGTGACTCAAGTAGAGTCGCCCGGGGGTTTGTATCGGCCCCTTCGTGGGTAAGGCTGATGGACTTAGTTTTACATCAACTGGGTGTTTCTGCCCTTGATGGCGGACCGTTCGTGGATTCCTTCTTAGTTGGGCCGGCCGGTGAGTCTCTAGGCCCTAGGTGGGCCAAAGAGAAAAGAACAGGCCTTTGTGGCTTGCGCTTCCCTGGTGGGTAGGGAGTCCAGATTTGTTTGGGGAAGGCGAACCGTCCGCTGAGATTTTTGGGGTGAGAGGATAGGGACCGCGGACGCGTGTCCCGCGATGTGACGCGGGGGCGCGCGTGGCAGGCCTGGAGATCGAGGCGAGTGGTTGCCCTTCTCGTGTCCGTCGCCCCCTATAAAACCGCGGGGTTCGCCCCCAGGGTCCCGTATTTCGCTCCCCTTCCTTTGCGTTCTGAGACATCCGCCGCCAATCTTCCCAGCCCCTCACGCCCACATCGCCACCATCGACCGGCCTGCGTTCGTGTTCCAGCCACCGTTAAGCTCGCGCCTGCCCTTCCCCCCTACTGCCTCAATGGAGTTGTGGGGCAGATCAAGCATCTCTTCCCGGCGTCTGGAGGGCCTCGTCCGCCGTGGCCTTCTCCGCCCACAATCCGCCGTCCAGGAGTGGTTGCTTCCTGGCGACGAGGGTGAGCCGGTGCCGCCTGAAGGGTATGTCATCTCTTTTGCCCTCTTCCACGAGCGGGGATTCGGTGTACCCACGCATAGATTCCTATGGGGGCTATTAGATTACTATGAGGTAGAGCTGCAGCATCTAACTCCCAATGGGATACAGCATATGGCAGCGTTTGTTGCCCTGTGCGAGGGTTTCCTGGGGATCGATCCCCATTTTGATCTGTGGCGGTATTTCTTTAGCGTTAGTCTGTTGAAGAGGAAGATTGGGGGGAAAGAAGTAGACGCGCCGATGGGGTGTGCCAGCATTCACCTGCGCCATACCCGGTCGAAGGGTTACCCGTACATGCGTCTGGCCACATCCAACAAGGGATGGCATTCGCAGTGGTTTTATGTTAGGGATGATGCGAGTGCCCCCCTACCAAAGTACACCGGACATCTTATTGTGGATGCTCCGGCGTCATGGGGCTGGGGCGTCCAGGCTAAAGACAAGAAGCACATCTCCGACCTTCTCTCCGCCCTCCATGCCCTGAAGGGTCGGGGTGTAAAGGGGTCGGGGATTATCGGTGGCTACCACGTGAGGAGGGTGGCGCCACTGATGGCGCGTGTGCTTCCCCTGCATCAGATGATGCCAGGGATATCGTTCGAGGGGACGGTGCTCGTTGACGAGGCGCTCCCTTATTCAGAAGTGGCGCAGCGTGTCAAGGAGGCGACGGAGCCGACGAAGGATTCTGCCGGCATGGTCCTTGACGTCGTGTATCCGGTGCCCGGGCATCCCCCAATGCGGCCGGAGCCTAGGTTCTTCGAATTCGTAAGCCCTCTTCTCCTGCACTCCTTTCTTTCTCCTGAATCTCCCTTTTTTAATACTTGCTTTTGTGATGTTGGGGCTAGCCGAGGGGGCTAGTCTTCAAGGATAGTCCGGCTCCACTGCCGAAGGACAGGGCTGTGGCGGCGGCGAATCGACTCACGGCCGAGCGGGACAAGAAAGCAAAGGAGGAGATGAAGAAGGCGAAACGGCTGAAGCAGGAGGCACGGGACCGGGGAGAGGACGTGAGCAGTGAGGATGACGACGATGATGATGATGACGACGACGACGACGAGGTAGCCGTCGACGTGGATTGGGGCGTCCTGGCGGATGAGGAAACGCTGACAAGTGGCCACCCACCCGTGCAGGGGCCCTTCGCTTTTCACGCAGAGGGAAGTGAATCAATGAGGTAGGTGGAGGCCGGCGAGTCCGCCGCTTTGCACGGCGCGCCGGCCTAGGATCGGTGGATGGGGGACGTCGGGCTTGCTGTCGCCGACCCTGAGGCGATCGTGGAGGGGGGTGGTACTGGAGCCGCGCCCGGCTTTGGTGCCACGCCTCGTGATGTGATGGAGGGGAGCAGCTCCGGTGCTGCGCCCCGCGAGACGAGGGAGGGGGACGGCTCCGGAGCCGCGCCCGACAAGACGATGGGGGGGAGTGACTCCGGCGCCGCGCCCGACGAGACGAACCCCCCTGCCCCAGAGCAGGGGGCAGGCATGAAACGGTCCCGCCCGGACGAGTCAGGGCAGGGGTCTGGGGATCCGTCCCCAAAACGCTTCCGCCGGCCGAGGACGTCAACGTAAGCTCTTGACTCCTCTGTTTTCTTCTCTTTTTCATTTTTATTTTGACTTAACGGTTATTACCTTTGTGTAGGTTCTTGCGGACGGGTCACCCCCTGGGGCTGGCACCCAAGAAGAGTCTCGCCCTTCAAGCGGGACAGACAGCGTTGCCTGGAGTTACCCCTGTTTCGGGCAGGGGTGGTGCCGACGTTGGGGCCGCGTTGGCCGAACCGACAGCGTCCATGGTGGCTCCCATGCCCGCAGAGGATACTGAGCGAGTGGCTTCTTCCGTGGCGGGCGTGGAAGAGCCGCCCGAGGATCGTGTGCCACCGGTGATCGTGACTGCGCCGAGCCAAGATCAGCCAGGCGCGGTCGTGGTGGCACCCGAGGGCGTGGTGCAACCCGCGCCGCCAGGTGCCCATGTGGATCCGCCCGTGGCGCCCGAAGCGGTCCAGACAGAGGAGGGTCCAGCCGGAGGGTCCTTGAGTGCTACGGTGGTGCCGCACAGGGTCAGGAGGGAGCCGCCACCGGCCCCTTTGTCGGGAGGAAGCCGCTCCCCTGCGCGGGGGAGCCGCCGCTCCAGTGGATGGCTGCTCAGGACCCGACGTCGGCTCTTTTCTCGCTCGATGATCATTCCGAGAGTATGGAGCGAGAGGGTCTTGACATCGGGATTTCGACCATGCTGAACGCCCTGGACCAGGCCAGAGGAGCCCTTCGTGAGATCATTATCCCTACCTCTCAGGTATTCTCTGGACTTTCTTTTTTCTTTCTTCGTGTGTTTGTGGGTTCTCGCGTTTCTGATATCAGTCTTCTTCTTCAGATTCTTGTTGCTCGTAGCCGGAAAAAATCCCAATTCCTCCGCGAGCAGAAGGCAGAGCGGGATCACCTCTCCGAGGAGGCCCGGCTGCGAGCAAACATGGCCGCCCAGCTTGCCATCGTCCAGGAGCGGGAGGCCCAGGCGCGTCAGGATGCGGAGGAGGCGCACGGGATGTTCGAGGACCTGTCGGTGAGGTCCAAGCTGGATAGAGAGGAGATTGCCAAACTCCAAAAAGAGCGAGATGAGCTGCTGCAGAGGAATGCTGCGGCTAATGAGAAGGCCAGCGAAATCCTGAAGGAGCTGGAGATGGAGCGGGACCTCCGGCAGAAGGCCGAGAGTAGGGCCACAGCCCTCCAGCAGAAGGTGGATGAGGACGTCGAGGTGGTCCGCTCTCTCCGGGCGGAGCTTGATGACGCGGTGAAAGGAAAGTTGAGTGCCGAGAACATCGCCGCCAAGCTGGAGAAAGAGGCTGCCTATACGTGCAGGGCCCTTCAGGCGGAGAGCAATGAGCATGATCTTCTACAAGCTGCGGTCGGGGTGGTCCTTAACGCCCTGAATGTGATAGAGCCTGTGGAGACCAGCCCGCTCGCGGCTTGTGTCGGAGGTATCACGGCTTGGGTGGGCCAACTTGAGGAGAGTGCCTTTCATGCCGGGATTACCCAGGCCTTCACCGTCGCCCACGCCCATTATGAGAAGGAAATAAACCTGAGGGTGATGAGCGAAGGCTTTCCGTCCACCTACGAGGATGAAGAGCTGGAGGAAATGGAGAAGATGGTCGCTCCTCTTGCGAAGAACCTGGCAGACAGTCTGAAAGAAATGGTTCTCCCTTCGCGAGAGTAATTAGTCGAACAATTTTGAGAATAGCTTATATGTAATATGTGGACAAGTGTCGGTATTTTTCGAGTCTGGACGCCTTTCGTGCTTTTGCGTCTTAATTTCATTTTGTTTGATTTTTTGCAATTTGATTTTTTACGGTCTTACCAATATGTTCCCCTATGTTCCCCTGAATTATGCCGCTGATTATAATGTGAGGAGATTGAGGAGGTAGCCGTACCTTAACAGCCCCCGAGTAAGGTCCGACCCCCGCACCTGCCTGGGGTCGGGTGTTACTGGAGACCGGAATCGTGGTTTTGGTGACAATGGATGTCCTCACAATAATCCCTGCCCTGCCTTCCAACAGAAATCCCAACTGGGGACTCTATGGGCTCGGCAAGGTGGGGCCTTTGCTCCTGCATTGTTTGGCCCGAGCCCTCGAGCCTTGTTAGGGTCTGATGGGGGTCGGCCGTTATTTGCGTGTTACCCCGTCCTCGGTTTTCGCAATCGGAGGGGCTGAGTGAACGACACTTGCCTCGACGGCTTGAGTACCGTGCTCAACGAGCTCGCTAACGGGTATGTTCATGTGGAATCCAGGTCCATCATTTGCTGATGGGATCGGCAGAGCCCTCTGGTGGCACTCCACAACTTCTTAACCCGCCTCCCGGCAGATGCCTGAGTCGTTCGATAAGCTCAGGGGGCCCGATGGCCTCTCCTCGATGGAGATTCTGTGGGTTTGGCTCGAGGTTAGAATCGAACGAGAGAAGGTCGAGACGTCCCGGTTTGCTTCTGAGCGGGATTGGGCAAGGCCGCTGGGGCTTGTCTTGGTTATCTCTCCCTGGCCCTGTTCGGCGTGAGGCGGCCTCGAGCCCTTCGCGGGCCGACCTTCGAACCTCAGCCTGTGGTTGCCTATATCGGATAAGGCGACAGCCGTTTCGTGATGCGACATGAATCATTGGGATGCAATTTTTTGCATATGAAATGTTTCGAATGCAAGATTTAATTGAAAATAAAAGCGGTAACGTTACCTTGGTGGTATGAGTGGCGGAAAAGCTCCTTCCAGATGGGTTCGAGCCCTGACGTTTGTGACGAGGTTGGAAAAACCTGCGTAAGAATTGCTATTCTTTGTTTTTGTGTCTCGGTGACGATCCGAGCTGTTCGATTAACTTGGGCAACCTGACAGCTGTAGGCGGATCCCTCCGATCCCTTCTTTGGGAAAGGCGGACGTCAAAACTAGAGACGCGAGAGGCGTTTGAGCGTGATCTTTCTGGTGAACAGAAACATCATAGCTCCCGAGGCGTAGAGTTTGCTAGTTCGTCCAGTTTTACTCAAAGCTCTGTGCTTATATATCGTGCCCTTAGTTTCAAGCGTACGGAGGGGTCGGGTGAAGAGGATGTCTGGATTGGTAGTCATCCTCGACAGCCCCCGAGTGATGTTCGCGCCCCTGCTTTTTGACGGGGTCGGAATCTTGCGAACAAATTTTAACGCACAAAATGTGAAAGCTGAGAGGCTTATCTTTCTTTGGTCGTTCGTTCATCGTGTCTTCTGGGCCGAACGGTCGACCCAGGAGGTCTGAAGGGTCCCGTCATCGAGTCGTCCGTGGTCCTGCATGGGGAGGCGAAAAAGTTGTCTGCCTATGTGGGCGCCTTAATCGCCGTGTCCGGAGCGGGTCAGTGGCGGGCCGTACCCAGGCAGTGTTCAGTTTGACCAAAGAGGGACGCTTCGTAGACCGGGGTTCGTCCCGTCACCTCTGGCGCGTCCCTTTCGCCTTTCCTTAGTTACTGCGCCTCCTCTTTAAATAGGGAGGGGGAGAGGAGTTCTCATCCCACCTCCCCTTCTGCCTCCGAGCCGCTATCTCCCCTTCTTCTTCCTTTCCGCCAAACGCATCCGTGCATCGCGGTGGTTCCTGAGTGAGGAAGAGTAATGCCCGAGAGAGAGATAGAGAACTTACAACCTTGCTCGTGAATCTGGTGCGTGATGTCGAGCCAGAGTTTATCCAACATAGATGAGATGGTACGCGCGGCCCTTGGTGAGGAGTCGCTGCTGCTGAAGGAGAAAAGGCGTCGGTGGGTGTCGTACGTCGTTGACTGCGCCGTCGTTCGCTGCGCTCCTCCCTTGGCTGGAGGCGTTTCCTACCCCTACGCCGTTGTCAGGGTTATGGCTGGGGATGATGGCGTAGTCCCCAGACGCCATGATGGTGGCGTTGCTGCCGGGGTTGCGGCTGACGACGATGGCGTAGTCCCCGGACGCTCCGGCGGAGGCGTCATAGATGGTGGCGCCTTCGAGGGTCCAGCGAAGATGTCGCCGATGGAGAGCGTGGTACGGCACCCGCAGTAGACGAGCTGGCCCATGTACATGCCCTCGACGTCGCTGATGGAGAGCGTGACACGGCGGCCGCAGTGGACGAACTGGCCCGTGTACATGCCCTCGACGTCGCCGATGGAGAGCGTGGCACAGCGGCCGTAGTGGACGAACTGGCCCGTGTACATGCCCTCGACGTCACCGATGGAGAGCGTGGTACGGCGATCGTAGTAGCACTTGTGGTAGAGCTGAGCCGAGACTGTAATGAAATAACGTTGTGGGGAAGCCCCCGAGTAAACAGTCTTCGGAGTATATTGTTACTTTTTTGTAATGACATCGCTTTGTAAGTGGTGAATTCGTGCAAAAAATGAACAAAATTACATCCTTTGACTTGTGGCAAGTCATTTTAGCGCTTTCCAACTCTCCTCATGGTCTAAGTCATAGGAAGCTAGGAACGTGGGCAAACTAATTCTGACTGAACTGGTGAGCAAAGAGGTTGCAGCCGCTGGGGCGTGGGTGTCTCGCAGTCCTACCAGTTGTATTCAGAATTGGTTCCCAAGGTTTTAGCCCTTGAGACTCATTTACGAGGCGAATGGAAAACTTATAGAATGTTTGTAAGTATAACACAGGGATTTTTTTGCAATCGCGATACTTTTATTACACATAACATATGTCACGATCACATGCCAGCCCCCGAGTGAGGTCTGACCCCTCGCGATTTGTAGGGGTCGGGGATCACTAAGAATCGGGGTTCTGTTAAGACAAAAACTGATAAAGAAAAGTGTAAGATTATTTTAAGGATAGAAACGACGTAGCTGCTCAATGTTCCAGGTGTTGGTGAAGACCTCTCCTTTGATGGTTTTCAACCGGTAGGCGCCTGGGCGAAGTTTTTCCACGATGATGTAGGGCCCTTCCCAGGGCGGGGAGAGTTTGTGGCGATCCTTGTTGCTCTGCACAAGGCGGAGGACGAGGTCTCCGACGTTGAAGGCTCGACCCCGCACCCGTCGGCTGTGGTACCGCCGTAACGCTTGTTGGTACTTGGCTGAACGGAGGAGGGCGATGTCGCGGGCCTCATCCAGCTGGTCCATGGCGTCTTGGTGAGATGCCTCGGCTCCCTGTTCGTCATATGCTCTGATTCTTGGCACTCCATAGTCGAGGTCCGTCGGGAGAACGGCCTCGGAGCCGTAGATCATGAAAAAGGGTGTGTAGCCGGTGGCCCGGCTAGGAGTCGTCCTTAGGCTCCAGAGCACAGCCGGGAGCTCAGCGAGCCAACGTGCGCCGAATTTGTTCAACCGGTTGAAAATTCTGGGTTTGAGGCCTTGAAGGAGCATGCCGTTTGCGCGCTCGACCTGTCCGTTCGTCCGGGGGTGCGCGACGGCTGCCCAATCGATTCGGATGTGTTGTTCGTCACAGAAACGTACAAATTTCCTACCGGTGAACTGCGTGCCGTTGTCTGTGATGATGGAGTTCGGTACTCCAAAGCGATGGATGATGTCGAGAAAGAACAGCACAGCTTGCTCGGATTTGATTGTGGATATTGGCCGAGCTTCGATCCATTTTGTGAACTTATCTATGGTGACAAGCAGGTGGGTAAAGCCTCCGGGTGCTTTTTTAAGTGGCCCAACCAGGTCAAGCCCCCAGACCGCGAAGGGCCACGTGATGGGGATCGTCTGGAGAGCCTGGGCTGGGAGGTGTGTTTGCCGAGCGTAGTATTGGCACCCTTCGCAGGTGCGTACAATTTGCTCGGCATCGGCTACTGCGGTGGGCCAATAGAAACCCTATCGGAATGCCTTCCCAACCAGGGTTCTTGGTGCGGCATGGTGTCTGCATGCCCCACCGTGGATGTCGCTCAGTAGGAGTTTTCCCTGTTCGCCAGGGATGCAAAGCTGAAGAATTCCGATGTGACTTCGTTTGTAGAGTTCGCCCTCTACAAGAACGAAGGATTTGGCGCGTCGCGCGAGCCGTCGGGCTTCTGTCTTGTTGGTTGGTAGTACGTCATGGAGGAGATAGTCGATGTAAAGCGTTCTCCAGTCATTGGGAGGTTCGGACTCCATTGCTGGGTTTTCTTCAAGCTCCATGACCTCAGGGTCGGGAGGAACAGTTGGCGGATCGGCCTTGGGGGTCGGACTAGAAGGGCCATCGTCGGCCTATTCCGACCCCGCGTAGCGTACCGAGGGTTTGTGTTGATCACTGGCAAAGACGCCTGTTGGAACCGGCTCTTGGCTGGATGCCGCTTTTGCGAGCGTGTCGGCCGCTTCGTTGAGGCGCCTGGGGATATGATTGAGTTCGAGGCCGTCGAACTTGTCCTCCAGACATTGGACCTCTTGACAGTATGCCTCCATCTTGGTATCGTGGCAGCCTGACTCTTTCATGACCTGGTTGACGACCAGCTGAGAGTCGCCCCTGACGTCAAGGCGTCGGATGCCCAGCTCGATGGCGATTCGTAGGCCGTTGATGAGCGCTTCGTATTCTGCAGTATTGTTTGATGAGGGAAAATGAAGCCGAACCATGTACCTCATGTGGACCCCGAGGGGGGATACAAAGACTAGTCCTGCTCCGGCGCCCCTCTTCATCAGCGATCCGTCGAAGTACATTATCCAGTACTCTTGATCGACGGCTGCTGGTGGCATCTGGACCTCGGTCCATTCCGCGATGAAGTCAGCCAGTGCCTGAGATTTGATCGTCGTTCGGGGGACATAAGAAATGCCCTGATCCATCAGCTCGAGCACCCACTTTGCGGTTCTTCCCGTAGCGTCATGGCTACGAACGACCTCACCGAGGGGGAACGACGTCACTACTGTCACGGGGTGTGACTCGAAGTAGTGGCGTAGCTTCCTTTTGGTGATGAGGACGGCGTAGAGGAGTTTCTGGATCTGGGAGTAGCGGGTTTTGGAGTCGGATAACACCTCGCTGATGAAATATACAGGGCGCTGCACCTTGAAGGCGTGCCCCTCTTCTTCTCGCTCTACTATTAAGGCGGAGCTAACCACTTGGGTGGTGGCCGAGATATATAGTAGGAGAGATTCTCCATCGCATGGAGGAACTAGGACCGGCGGCTTAGTTAAGAATCGTTTAACCATGTCAAGTGCTTCCTGAGCCTCGGCTGTCCACTCGAAGCGGTCAATTTTCTTCAGGAGTCGATAAAGGGGGAGTCCTCGTTCGCCGAGGCGTGAAATGAATCGACTGAGAGCGGCAAGGCACCCGGTGATCCGCTGAACCCCCTTTATGTTTTGGATCGGGCCCATCCTCGTGATGGCTGATATCTTCTCTGGGTTGGCTTCGATGCCACGCTCGGAGACGATAAAACCGAGCAGCATGCCCCTCGGGACCCCGAAAACACATTTTTCGGGATTGAGCTTGATGCCGTTCGCCCGGAGTTTCGCAAAGGTTCGTTCAAGGTCGGCGACAAGGTGGTCAGCCTGCTTGGATTTGACTATGATGTCGTCGACATAGGCCTCAACGGTTCGCCCGATGAGATCTCCGAAGCAACTAAGCATACAGCGCTGGTACGTTGCCCTAGCGTTCTTCAAACCAAATGGCATTGAAACGTAGCAAAATGATCCAAAGGGCGTGATAAAAGATGTCGCGAGCTGGTCGGACTCTCTCATCGCGATCTGATGGTAGCCTGAGTATGCGTCCAGGAAATAGAGGGTTTCGCACCCCGAGGTGGAATCGACTATTTGGTCTATTCGTGGTAAAGGAAATGGATCCTTTGGACACGCTTTGTTGAGGCCAGTATAATCAACACACATTCTCCATTTCCCGCTCTTTTTCCGAACAAGTACAGGATTTGCTAACCACTCTGGGTGGTATACTTCCTTGATGAATCCTGCGGCCAGTAGTTTGGCTATCTCCTCGCCGATGGCCCTGTGTTTCTCCTCGTCGAAGCGGCGCAGGCGTTGTTTCACCGGCTTGGAGCCCGGGAGGATCTGGAGAGTATGCTCGGCGACCTCCCTCGGGATACCTGGCATATCCGAGGGTTTCCACGCAAAGATGTCCTTATTGGCGCGGAGGAAGTCGACGAGCGCGCTTTCCTATGCGGAGGAGAGCGCGGTCCCGATTCGGACTTTTTTGCCCTCGGAGCAACTGGGATCCAAGAGGACGTCCCTGGAGCCCTCTGCTGATTCGAACGATCCCGACGACTTCTTTGCGTCGGGTGTTCCTTCAATGACCTCCTCCCTGAGGGTGACGAGCTCTTCGGATGCGATGACCGTGGATGTGTGTCCGCAGCATTCGACCTCGCACTCGTAAGCGCGCTGGAAGGAGGTGCCGATGGTGATGACCCCACGGGGGCCCGACATCTTCAGTTTCAGGTACGTGTAATTGGGTACGGCCATGAACTTCGCGTAACATGGTCGCCCCAGAATGGCGTGGAAGGTCCCCGGGAACCCCACTACATCGAAGGTGAGGGTCTCAGTCCAGTAATTGGATTGATCCCCAAAAGTGACGGGCAGGTCAATCTGTCCTAGCGGCACGGCTTGCCTTCCTGGCACGACGCCATGGAAAGGTGCTCGGACGGGGCGGAGGCGCGTTCGGTCGACGCCCATTTCGTCGAGCGTCTTGGCGTACATGATGTTGAGGCCGCTGCCCCCATCCATCAGTACCTTGGTGAGCCGCTTTGGACCAACGATCGGGTCGACGACAAGTGGATACCTTCCCGGGTGTGGGATGGTATCCGGATGGTCGGTCCGGTCGAAGGTTATGGCGGATTCCGACCACCGGAGATAAGCTGGCATAGCCGGTCCAGCGGTATAGACCTCTCGACGTGCGACTTTCTGGCGGCGCCTGGAGTCGTAGGCCGTTGATCCTCCGAAGATCATGAGGGCACCGGTCGGAGTTGGGAAGGTGTCGTCCTTCTCCTCCGTGTCGTTAGTGGTGGGAACAGGCTCCTTCCCCTGCTCCTGCTTGTTCAGACCCCCAGCCAAGTACTTGCGCATAAGGCCGCATTCCTTGTATAGGTGCTTGGCCGGAAAGGCGTGGTTTGGGCATGGCCCCTCGAGCATTTTTTCGAAGTGGTTCGGAGTGCCCTCCGCGGGCTTCCGGCCACCTTTGCGGTCGGCAGCGGTCGCGAGCGAGTTGTCGCGCCGTTGCTTCTTATTTTTCCCTTTGGCAGGACGGTTGGAGGCGCCTTCGCTGGCGTCCTCGTCCCGCCTTGTCTTTCCGTCGGAGCGATCAAAGATGGCTCCGACTGCCTCCTCTCCAGAGGCGTGACTGGTGGCGATGTCCAGAAGTTCCTTGGTAGTTCACGGGCCCCTGCGTCCTAGCTTGTGGACCAGGGATTCGCAGGTTGTTCCGGACAGAAAGGCTCCTATCACGTCGGCGTCGGCGACGTTCGGGAGCTCGTTGCACTGTCGGGAGAAGCGCCGGATGTACCCGCGGAGGGTTTCATTGGCCTTCTGACGGCAATTCTTGAGGTCCCATGGGTTTCCAGGGCGTTTGTACGTGCCCTGGAAATTACCCACGAAGATCTCAGTCAGATCCACCCAACTCTGAATGGCATTGGACGGTAGGTGCTCCAGCCATGCTCGCGCCGAGTCGGCCAAGAACAGCGGGAGATTGCGAATAATAAAATTATCGTCACTCGCACCACCGGCCTGACATGCAAGCCAATAGTCTTCGAGCCAAAGCCCGGGATTTGTTTCGCCAGAATATTTAGGAATGTTCGTAGGCGGTCGATACCTTAGAGGGAACGCAGCGTTGAGGATGTGCCGGCCAAAGGCCTGAGGGCCTGGCAGAACGGGGCTCAGGCTTCGGTCCTCGTTGCTGTCGTAGCGCCCGCCACATCGGGGATGGTAGCCGCGGCACGCTGCTTCTCCCTCGTTGCCGTGAGCACGCCTCCGGGCGTCGATGATGTTGCGTATGTCGCGGCCACGGCCGAGGCGTTGATGTATAGGGACGACGGAGGGCTGCCCGCCGGCTGGCGGTGTTTGGTGTACGGATGCGTCCTTGGTGGGGCGCACTGAAGGTGCACGCTGGCTGGTGTCGGGTTCGCGTCGTCGAGACAACGAACTTTCCGCCTGCTGCGCGGCTGCACGCTTGAGCAACGTGCGAATCTCCCGATAAGCGCGCCGATCCTCGGACGTCGCGGCCTCCGGGAGACCATGCAGCAAGGCAGTCGCTGCGGCGATGTTCTGGCTGGCTCGAGCAAAGTGAGGAAAGACCCCATCGTCGGTGAGGATCCTTTGATGTACGGTGCGGGCTGTGGCGCGCGTGCGCCCCCCGTCTTTGCGGCGTTCAATCTCACGATTGATGTCCGCGTATTCCCGTGCGAGCCCTTGCCCGGCCTCATTGATCTCTTGCTGATGAGCCCTTAGCTGCTCCATCTTCAGGTGAGATGGGGCTGTCCCCTCTTCCCTGGATCTGCTCTCAGGATTGTTTGTAGGGGTGGCCTCTTCCCTGGAGGCGCTTTCGATGTGACCCTCAGGGGTCTGCGTCATGTAGCATTCTCAGGAAGGGTGGTGGCTCCCCCTGCTAGAATCCGAGCTGGAGAGCGATACAGGCTCCTCGTTGAGGAGCTCGTAGAGGGTCTCCGTATCCCGCTCAATCGCCCCCACGAACTCGATGTCCGTGGGTGGTTGAACCACACGTAGCACCAGAAGACGGCCAGCGGTTGCCGCAACGTTGCGGAGACCGAACGGAAACACTGTCGGGGCGCTCCATACGGACCCTTCCGGACACATGGTGGCGTTGTGAGAGGCCTCCTTGGGTGATGAGTCTTCCCGGGAGTTGCCCGGTGGACCCTCAAGCCTGAGACGGCTGAGGTTGATGGAAGGGGGAGATGGGGCGGCCGAGTGAGTCAGTGCCAGCTCTCCTTCTAGTGTGATGATGAAATCCAGGTCACCGAAACGCACGTGTGCGCCCGGGGCCCAGGTGATTGCGTGGGTGGTCATCCGAGACCTGATTTGGAACGCGCAAAGCCCCTACCTGGCGCGCCAACTGTTGGTGTTTCGTACAAGCACCGGCAAGTGAATTTATAGTAATGCACGTTAGGCTCGGATGGTGCGCTAAAGGACACAGAATTTATACTGGTTCGGGCGGAACGTCCCTACATCCAGTTTGTTGCTGCTTGTGTTATTAGCACCGTGAACGGTCTGTTGTAAGGGATACAAACTGCTGAGAGAGGGACTGGTCCCAAGTCTCTGATCGAAGGATTCAAAGGTGGTCAAGAGCTTCGTAGCTGCTTGAATGTGTGTATGAGTACGTACTATCGTTTTTCCGTCCCTTTGATGGAGGATGCGCCTCCCCTTTTATAGATGAAGGGGCTGGCTTTACAAAGGTGAGGACTCCAGGATGCGTATTCTACTTAGTCTTGTGGCTTACATCTATCCGATCAGGTCCTTCATCCTGATGAGTGCGAAGGAAGATAAGTGCTTACGATACTGTCGATGTCTCTGTAGGATGTCTGATTAGTCACAGCATGCTGCCCCAGGGTATGGGTTGTAGTACAGTGGTTTTGACTTAGGAGCCTCCCCCCAACCTTGCTCCACACGCCTTCTTGTTCCCATGATTCTTGTTGGCAGAATTCGGGGTCGGGGTCCGGTGTAGCGCCGTGGCCAAGGCTCTCTGACTAGGGGGACCTGAGGGGTCGGGAAGAGGGCCCCCCGCTCCCTCGGGTCCACAGTGCGGTGACGGAGTATCCGTCGTTCGTGGGGATAGCAAATCCGTTCTTGGAGCGTAGCGGTTGTCGTATATCTTCGTTGGGTTCCGTGTCCCAGGGCTGAAGGCGGCGCCTACAACTCTACAGAGTGAGGTGCACGCGCCTGTAATACCTTTTGGGCTCTGCGGCGCCCGGAAGGGTCTAAAGCATCAGTCCTGTCGTTCCCTGGCAGTTCTCTTCCTGTCAGGGCGCAGGGTATGGTCGTCGGAGCCATGGTTGACCTAAACGTCTTGTCTCGTCCTGTACCCATCATTACGAGGGATAGATATCGATCAGGGCGAGGCTCGTTCTGGGCCGTCGGGTGAGACGGAGGCCAATCCCTATCTCTTGGGCAAGACTAACCCTATCCCTCCGGGGTCGGGCGAGGCGGAATCTATCCCTTAGCCTTCGGGCGAGACCGAGCCCGCCCTATAGGCGTTGGGCGAGACGGAGATTAGCCTTGAGCCTTTGGGGCGAGGCAGGGTTATCCCACAAAGGCGTCGGGTGAGGCTGACCCCACCCCTCTGGGATCGGGCGAGACGGAACTCATCCCTCAGCCCTCGGGCGAGACCGAGCCCGTCCTCAAGGCGTCGGGCGAGACGGAGTTTATCCCTCGGCCCTCGGGCGAGACCGACCCCGTCCCGAAGGTGTCGGGCGAGGCGGAACCGAACTCCTGTCACTCGAACAAGGGATGACGTGGTGCCCTTATGCGTCCAGAAGTTTTTTACATTTGGTGGTTATTGGTTTCACCTCCTGGGGTACCTTGGTATCAGGTCCCCGACAAGCACCAAGAAGGTTTGGATCCCGAAAGGGAAGTGAGAAGTTCATCGGACTTTTTGGGAATTTGGAGACTTGGCAAAGTATGAGTGCATTTCATGGGGTGCATCTTGATGGACAAAGTCATTGCCAAGTAGGTAAGTGAATACTATGGACCTAAATTCCCTTTCCCATGTTAGGTAACTAGACGTCATTACTTTCAATTAGTATTCATTACAATTGGTTTTGTCCTTCAATTGATATACTCTTAAAGCATCTAGTTATCTTTAATACCTATGTTTGCGTTTACTTGCTTAAATCTTTTGTCATGCATTCAATAGGTACATCATATGGTAGGCTTGCTCGGTTACATTATCAACCCTTGGAGCAAACCTACATGGTTTAAAATTGTTTAGAAGCACGACACATAGCTTGTCTTACTTTTGTTCATCTAATATGTGCCAAAGTCCAAATTATAGATAATCTCTCCCGGATATCTCTTTGAAAATGATTCTCACATTTATGAGATGTCATCTTTCAAGTGGTATTTTTGATTCTAAAATCAATGTGCATGATTTCTACAAAGTATTCTACATTTATGTGCACATATTTAGGGGGAGTATTTCTACAACTTGGATGCTTTGAGACTAACACTTTTTCAAATGGTATCAATTTTTCAAACCTATCACTTGTGTAGTAGTCTCATTGTAAGGAAACTGGTGTCCTCGGAGTTAAGCATCATTCTTCAATTGGCATCATCATGTTGATTACATTTCTTTTTATATGCTTTCTCCATGCATTATATAGATTAAACTCTCTTGTGCAATAAATTGCTAATTATGCATATGCTTTGCTTTCTACAATATGTATGCATACTTTTAGGGGGAGCTTAGTCTATATAATGTGAGAGTCAAATTTTGTGATCCATTTCACTCTATACACAAAGGATCATGGAATTTGACCCTCCCTTGTGCTACTAATATCTTCCTTTTCGGTGTTTGATGCCAAAGGGGGAGAATTTGGAGGACCAAAGGCAAGCATTAAGCATTAAGTTAATGTCTACGAATGGTAATGGTCCGAGAAAGGGAGGATAGTGGATTATAGATTAGTCTAAGTAATGAGGAGAATTTATAGGAAGCAAGACTTTAATCCATAATGCCACATGGGGACATTTGCAAGGGCAAGTTAGGTCTTCAATTGGTATCATAGTCTTTCAAGTAGTATCTCTTAGAATCATATAACCTTGCCCCTTGTATTGCATCCTAGCAAGTATATAGTTTTTAAATTCAAAATTTTTATTATTTGCTTGCTTTGGTCGTGTTGTCATCAATCACCAAAAAGGGGGAGATTGTAAGGAAAATAGACCCTTGGCCCATTTACTTTGAATTTTGGTGTTTGATGACCAACACAACCAAATTGGACTAATGAATTTATAAGTGTTTGTTTTGTAGTCCAATAGGGTGCAAGACGTGACTTGGACGAATGCGACGTGATGATCCGATTATCAACACCTCAAGCAAGACTTTAGAAGCACAAGTGAAGACCCAAGATATCAAGCAAAATCCAAGCATGAAGATAGGAACCAAGCCGTACACAAGATCGCGAAGAAACGAGCTCGCAGAGGCGACCGAACGCTGGAAGCGCGACCGGACGCTGGACCGGTGGCTCGGCAGACAGGCGACCGGACACGAGGACCGGACGCTGGCGGCAACCGATCGGACGTAGAAACGCAGCGTCCGATCGAGTACAGAGAGGTTTCAGGCGCACGAAACTGCGACCGAACGCGTCCGATGGTAGGCGACCAGATGCTGGCAGCGTCCGATCGGCAGTTCGCGGCTGCAACGGTCGGGACGACCGGACACGTCCGGTCAGGATGATTCAGCGTCCGGTCAGTAGCAGATTTACGGGAATTCGACCCCAACGGCTACTTTCTCAGTGGGGCTGATAAATACAACCCCCAACCGGCCATTTGAGTACAGTGGAGCTGAGGAAACATACCAAGGGTGTTGATACACCATTTTAGTGATCTCCACTTGTATAGTGCTTAGTGTTTTATTAGGTGATTAGCATAAATGCTTTGCGAAGTGCTTAGGTTGATTAGACCACCGCTTATGCGCTTGCTCTAGGTGTATGCCTAGTGTTTAGTGAGGTTTGCATACCTCTTGCCACCCCGTGCTTGCGAGCACAAAAGTTGTACATCGGAGGGGCTTGAAGTCTTGCGAGATCGCACCAACCGCGTTTGTGGTGCGGTCGCCACCGTGTACCGAAGGGAACAAGGCCCGCGGCGTTTCAGCCGGAAGCTTGATAGTGAAGACGGCGGGGAGCATCCGGGAGAGGCTTGCCGGAAGGCACATCGGAGACCCACTTGCGCGTGGGGAAGGCCCGAGGCTATCTACGGAGTTACCCGACCGGGAGCTTGGCCTTTGCGAGGGATTCCTTGCGAGGGGCTCCAACGAGGACTAGGGGGAAGCTTGCGCGCTTCTCGATACCTCAGTAAAAATACCGGAGTCGTCGACGGGAGTTTGCATATCTCTACCTTGCTCTTTAAGCTTCCGCAGTTACATTGATCTTATTATTATCATTTGCAGTAGAGATAGCAACACACTAGCAAAACCGTAGTTGCATATCTAGATAGATTATCTTTTGCATATGTTTTGCTAGAGGAAGAAAAAGAGGCCATAGTTTTGGAGTTAGATTTTATAAGTCGCCTAATTCAACCTCTCCTCTTAGGCGTCCACGGTCCCTTCAATGCCTTGCTAACCTTGTTTCAGTTTCCAGGTCACAAGCGCCTTTCTTCTCCATGTTTTAGTCCACAGCACAGAATACAAGCCAATCACTATGATCGCCGCGCCTATAACACTGTGTGAAATTACGAAAAGGATTACAGTTAATTACCAATACATTCAATTGTTCAGCAATCCAATTTGAAGTGTTCAAGTTCAAAATTCTTTACCCTCCAGTATAGAGTTGATCACCAAGGAAAATTGCTGCCAAGATGGCTACCATGACAGTCTGCAGTGGTTGGAAGACAGCAATGAACAGCGGGCCTCCCTTATTTATGCACCAAATCTTAAGGGACCAGGCAAGACCCGTGGCCACAATACCCTGCATTTGAATGATATGTGCAGAAGTTATGATGCATTCACTTACACAGATCTGTTATTTGTCTACTATCCTATATTCCAATGTCAAAAAACTGTTCCCTTACGTAGTTACAAAATTGATGATTTAGATTTCCCAAGCTTCACCTACTCCCCTATATATATGTTTCCAAAATCATAGAAAGTTTGATGTTTGTAGTAAAGCAAAAAAAAGTTTTCATTTTTTTAATCCAATGAACATATATAAGTTATATTCGTGCAACCATATTCTAGTGTCGCGTCGCCGTGTGCCGCGCCGTGCTTCGCCCCTGAGTGCTCCCATTGGTCCACGCCATGCTCCCGCTCCGACCAACCAGACGATGCTCGAATGATGGGGGAAGCAAGTCATCTGAGGCTCCAAATCGTAAGCATCGCCGGTTGCTGGATGCCTCGCTCGCATGCCTCACCATCCTCTTCCAGGTGCTTCTGGACTCCAAGGGAAGGGCAGTCTTGACTCTGCGGTTCTACTCGTCAGGCTGTTGAAATATTCAGAGTGTGTTCCAGGCTGTTCAAATGTTCAGAGTGTGTCTCGCGTAAATAGCGGAGTTGACTGTTGGCAGTTCAATAGCAGAGTGGATAGATGGGATTGTAAAGTGATATTGTGAGTAAACATTTGAGGTTGTGACCACTGAATTGTCAAAATGAATGACTGGATGTATAGATTGTTGCAAAATGATCATGTCATGTTTGCAAAAGAGTTTGTGATAATCTCATTTCAGTGAACATTTACACATGTTTGCTCTTAAACATACAGACAGATCATCATAACTATTTTCTGCAGGCAAAAGGCATTCATACAAAGTTGCAAAAGACATTCAGATTACACATCAGTTGCAAATATCCATACTTTCTTCCATCTCAAATATGCTGATTTCGTGTTTTATGAAAGCAAGTTGACATTTTCTTTAACCAACTCCAACACCATCTGAGTGGGAGAGAGATGGCAACCAAATTACAAGAATAAATATTGCTGCAATCTAGATACACATGAAGAGACAGGATGCAAAGCAGCAAACCTGTTCCTGGCATGGAGAGACCAAGAGATGGAGTGCACCAGCCAATTTCCGTCGGCTCACCCTCGTGTTCACGCGAAAACAATATGCAACGAAACAGGTGTCATTCATTCTCAGAGCTAAAATCGATGTATGAACCTTGCAATGATTTTGGCCAAGGCATTACCTGATGGATTGATATAATAATAATGCTGACGAACTGCCTCTCTGAGCCGCACGCCATGGAGGTCAAACTGGCATGAATCCTCTGCGGCGAAGCCTTGGAACCATCGTGCGCCCGCACCATCGTCCCCTTTCCCGTATCGACGTGGCCAGTGAGCGCCAGGCTGGCCACGGCAGGGGGTGCGCATCCGCATCCCGTCGAACGGTTGGCGGGCGCAGCGCACCACGGCAGTGCCCCCGCCGCGCTTGGCCGTCGCAGTAAGGGAGCAGGGCAGCGGCACGCCGCAGTCGCGAGGCGGTCGCCGGTGAGGGCCGAGGGGGCGAAGGCGGCGGCGGAATCTGGGCAGCGCGGGGGGCCGGAGGTGCGACTGCGAACTGATCCAAGGCCCAAGTTGTCAGTGAGAATCGCTCCTCAACCTTTGGATAATTTGGGCCTTGGGCCTAATTGGCAGGCCTTCTTCTCTTCCACTTCTCCTCGCTTCAGCTAGCAGCCGTCCCCTCTCTAAAAAAAAAGCTAGCAGTCGTCCCCAACGAAACCTTCGAGCCGCCACCAGCCCACCCCCACCATGGCTCCACCACCGCGCCTACCCCACCCCGGCCGCCGCCGCTCCCGCCGGCTGCCCTAACGGAGGAGATCCTCCTCCGCTTCCCGCCCGGCGAACCGGCGAGCCTCTTCCGCACCGTCGTCATCTGCAAGCAATGGTGCCGCCTCATCTCCGCCCCCCCCCCCCCGCTTCCGCCGTAGGTTCCACGAGCTCCACCGCACGCCCCCAATGCTGGGATTCCTCTGCAACACCAGCTTCGTGCCCACAACCGCCTTCTGCCCGTCACTTGCTGGCCGCTTTCACTAGGGCACGCTGGACGCCCGCCCTAGCTTCATGTCCTCATCCAAAGGTATGTTCTGGAGGAGGACGTCCTCGTGGTCTGGGATCCCATCACAGACGAGCAGCAGGTGCTGCCCATTCCACCACGGTCGACAATCGGCTCGACTATTGCGGCTCTCTGCGCTAGCGCCGACATCGGCGCTGGTGTCTGCTGTTAGATTAATCTCCACCAATTGGCCCAATGACCAATTGGGCCCTTGGATCCGTACCCTGATCGGAGGTGTCCAACCGCCCCATGGTTGGTGGGCCCTAGTCGCACAGCGCCATAAAAAAGGAGGTGGAGGTCGGGGCACAAGGCACGAGGTTCACCTGAGCCGCCAGACGCCCCACCTACAGTCACTAAACACTAAGCCGATCTAGTGAGGGGGCATTGCCAGCGACGGGAAGATTGCCACTGGCCACCGCCGCCTCTACACCGCCGCCACTGTGTCCGTGACTTCATCGCCGGACCTCACCGCGCCACCGACAAGCACCCCATGGTAAGCTCGTCTTCTACGAAGGCGACCGATGGTTTGCACCTCCGCAACCCCTCTCTCTCTCTATTTCTCGCACTAGCATGTTCTAGGGTTTGATATTCAATCAGATGTCAATATATATGCTAGATCTATGGCTAGTGGTCCTGTTATGCAACTATCAATGGTATCAGAGCCTAACTAGGTGTAGATCTAGCTCTTGGAGTAGATCAGAACAAGAAATAGAAAGAGGATTCGATTTGAAGAAAAGGATCGGACCCCAACCTAAAACCCTAACCCTAACCCTAGAGTAAGGATGAAGGAGGGAAGGATCTACCCAGACTCTCCGCCGCGCGTCACCACCGCCGTCGTGCGGGAAGGAACTCCGCCGCCACCTCACCGACGCACAGGGAGAAGCCGAGCTGCGCTCGCCGCCGTGTAAGCGAGCCCAGCCAAGGGCACTATCATAGGACCGCTCGATGGCGACACGCTCACGCACTGGGGAGCACGCGCTCTGGTGAGGGGACCTACGGTGGCACCGGCAAAATCTAGGGTTTAGGGTCATGCTCCACCGTAGCGGTGTGGGGCGCAAAGTGCACCACCGCGGTGCCGCTCGATGATGCCGCATGCGGATCAAGCCGCACGTGTGCATCGACGAAGGGCGCCAAGGCGGCGCCACCACTCTTCTTTCACGGGCCGTCGTGGTTCAGAGTGAGAGTGGGAGAGAGAGCCGGCGCAGCGGCGAAGAGAGAGAAGAGAAAGTGAAGAATGAGCTAGGGTTCCGGTGCGCGGCCACGGTTCGCATTTTTATGTGAGCGATAATGACAGGCGACCGTCCGATTTGATCGAACGACTCTGAGCGCTCAGACCGAAAGCGGCCTAGGCGGGTTCGAAGGTTCCTGGCCTAGGCCTAGGTTGCGGCCTGGGCGCGGGGGAGTGGACGCATTCACTATGTTGGGCCGCTGTTGGGCCACGAGCGCGGGCACGCGGACGGCATTTTGCCGCTGGACCGAGCACTGTTTCAATGGGCTGGGCCAAATGAACAATAGAAACTGTGTTATTGTTTTATTATTTTCAGAAGCGAATTTTGATAATTTTTTGTCCAATTTCAATCTCTGTCAAAATTTGAACCAACGAAATAATTTTTTTAGAGATTAGTACAGTAAAATGCTTCTGAAAAATAAATAAATATTTTTTTCATATTTCCGCTGCAATGTTAAAGTTTATTATCTTCTAATTAAATTTGAACCAACGGGAGAATTTAATTTGAAGAGCAGCCATTTTTAGTCAGTAAATTATAATATTGTTATTTTTCTGACCAATATTGATAATAGCAATATTATAATGTTTATTCATAAGTTTTTCCATGCATTAATTCTATTTCTTCCCAACGGTGATGTAGAATTAGTGTATAAGAAAGTTGTATGTTTTAATTTTGACCAACGTTAAATTAAGGCATGCAATTATTATGACATATTTTCTCACTATCTCTGACGGTGTTTTTTAGGACTCAATCCAATGGTATTTATCTCGCACATACCGTCTCTTGAAGGGGGCAACTATAGGGTACGGCAAGAGAAGTATGAACTAGCACTTGCGCTGTTTGAAAATGACCTAGCGCTTACCTCCCTATATCCTACTAAGCCAGTGGATCCGGTGAGGGAAGAAAATGAGACTGGTGCTGATTTCACTGTTGGGCAGCGAGATCATGCAGAAGTGTGGATGAAATATGATCTCGAACGTAAGAAATGGGACATTTCAAACCATAAGTGCTTGATGGTGGCTAAGTCCATAATTTTAGATGCTATAAAGGGGTCTATCCAAGATTGTGATACCACCATAGAGTATCTTAAGAAAGTGGAGAGTTAGTTCACTGACTCTTCGAAGGCTTATGCCAGTACTTTGATCAAGAAATTATTCAATGAGAAATACACTGATGGCGGTATCAGAGAGCACATACTGAAGATGAGCGACACGGCTTCGAAGCTAAAGCCAATGGATTTGGGGCTCAAGGATGAGTTCTTGATTCATTTGGTTTTTGCTTCCTTGCCTAAGGAATATAAAACTTTTGTTGTTAATTACAACATGCAGCCCGATAAGTGGGATATAGAGAAGCTCATCGCAATATGTGTTCAAGAAAAGAAAAGGCTGAAAAGCTCACAAAGTGATTCTGCCAACCTTGTGAAGGATAACAAAAAGAAAAACTTTAACAAAAATGCCAAACCTCAAGAGAAAGCCCCTCAGAATGACCACCATCCGAAGAACAACAGTGCTCAAGTTGAGAAGGATCAGTGTAAATGATGCAAGAAGTATGGACATTACCAGAGAGACTATCAAGACTTTCTGAAGAGCCTTCTGAAGAGAGGTGAGGATTTCATTACATTCATAGACGAGTCCTTGTATTTAAATTAAGCAAAATCTACTTGGTGGATTGATTCAGGTGCAACTGTTCATGTTGCAAATTCATTATAGGGATTCCGTATGAGGAGGATCCTACAAAGAGGAGAAAGAAAAATTAAAGTAGCAAATGGAGTTGAAGCTGAAGTTGAAGACATTGGAGATCTCTCTCTATAATTAGATGATGGTTTTAGACTTTAGCTTTCAGATATTCTTTATATACCCTCTTTGCAAAGAAACTTGATAAGTGTCTCACGACTTGACGATGATGGTTATGATTGCTATTTTGGTAATGGCAAATGTCGGATTGTGTATGATAATAAGTGTGTTGGTCTTGTCTTCCGACAAGACATGCTTTATTTATTATCACTTTCTGAGAATGTGGATGCTGTGAGCACTGAGAATGAGAATGCTTCCTTGTCTATGAGTGCAACAAATAAGCAGAAGAGAGTGCATGATATATCTTCAAAATTATGGCACTGTCGTTTAGGCCATATTTCGAGGGGGAGAATAGAGCGATTGATTAAGAAATCAATTCTTCCGCCTTTAGAATTTTCAAATTTAGAGCAATGCATTGATTGCATAAAAGGCAAGTATGTTAAGAAAATAAAGAAAGATGCCAAACGAAGCACATGAATTTTAGAAATAGTTCACATAGACATCTGTGATCCTTTTTCTATGAAAAGTGTGGATGGTTATGATTCATTTATAACATTCACAGATGATTATTCTCATTTTGGCTATATTTATCCAATTAAGGAAAGATTGGAAGCATTGGATAAATTTAAGATATTTAAGGCTAAAGTAGAAAATTAGCACAACTTAAAGATTAAGGTAGTAAGATCCGATCGTGGGGGAGAGTACTGTGGTCAACACACCCCATATGGCCAAGTTCCTAGACCTTTTGCAAGGTTCTTACAGGAAAATGGCATAGTTGCCCAGTATTCTACACCGGGCGAGCCTCAGTAGAATGGAGTAGCTAAAAGATACAACCATACCTTAATGGATATGGTGAGAAGCTTGATAAGTTACTCTACCCTATCAATAAGTTTATGGATGGAGGCGTTAAAAACTGCCATTCATATTATGAATCAAGTGCCAAGCAAGTCGGTACCCAAAACACCGTATGAGTTGTGGACAGGAAAAGAACCCTCACTTTACTATTTACATGTGTGGAGTTGTCCAGCTGAGGCTAAAGTCTTTAACCCAAATATAAGGAAGCTAGACTCCAAGATAGCCAGTTGTCGTTTCATTGGCTATCCAGAAAAGTCAAAATGTTACCGCTTATATTGTCTTAACAGACAAACGAAGTTTGTAGAAACAAGACATGTTGTGTTCTTAGAGGATGATATGATCAGAGGGAGCATGGTAGCGTGAGAAATTAATTTTGATGAGAAGTGGGTATACATGCCCACTCCGATGGTTCAGGAACCATTCTTCATGCTACCTATTGTTGTTGTACCAATAGTGCAAGACACTGTAGTAACAACACCTGTTGTTAGTTCTCCTATGGCAACAATGAATGAACATGAGGAACCTATCGTTCAGGATCCCATAGAACCCGTTGTCACACATGAGGAAGAGCAATAACAACCTCATATAGAACAAGCGTCATCTAACAAGCCCCTAGAAGGTCTCAAAGAGTCAGGAGATCATCCATTCCTAAAGATTACAAAGTTTATGAATATGAGGAATTTAAAATGGAGGATGATCCTACCTCATTTGAAGAAGTCATGAGAAGCGCTCACTCATTAAAGTGGCTTGAAGCCATGGAATATGAAATGAAATCAATGAAAACCAATGGTGTTTGGGACTTAGAAACAATTCCTAAAGGAGCCAAGACAGTAGGATATAAATGGGTCTATATAACCAAACATGACTCCAAAGGGAATATAGAAAGATTCAAAGCGCGACTTGTGGTGAAAGGCTTCACGCAAAGAGAAGGTATAGATTATAATGAGACATTTTCTCTAGTCTCATGTAATGATTCTTTTAGAATCATAATGACACTTGTAGCACATTATGATTTAGAATTACATCAGATAGATGCAAAGACGATGTTCCTAAATGGGGATCTGGAGGGAAATGTTTACATGGCATAACCGAAAGGTTTTGTTGTGGAAGGAAAAGAACGTATGGGATGCCGCCTGAAGAAATCCATTTATAGATTAAAACAAGCTTCAAGACAGTAGTATTTAAAGTTTGATAGTACAATAAGAAAGTTTGGGTTTCAAAAAAATGTAGAGGATAATTGTGTTTATGCAAAGTTCAAGAATGGGAAATACATTTTCCTAGTCTTGTATGTGGATGACATCTTGCTCGTTAGCAGTGATGTTAATCTACTACTAGAAACAAAGAAGTTCTAGTCCTCGAAGTTTGATATGAAGGATCTCAGTGAAGCTTCGTTTGTCCTAGGAATAGAGATTCATCGAGATAGAAAAAATGGAGTTTTAGTGTTATCACAAAAGGCATACTTAGAAAAAGTTCTAAAGAAATACAATATGCAAAATTATAAGTCTTCACCTACTCCCATAATCAAGGGCGATAGATATGAGGAATTTTAATGTCCTAGGAACCAATATGAGATCGATCAAATGAAAGCGGTTCCATATAGTTTAGCTATCGAAAGTTTATAGTATGCTCAAATGTGTACTCGCCCTGACTTAGCATTTGTTACCGGGTTACTTGGCAGATATTAGAGTAATCCAGGAATAGAACACTGGAAATTAGTAAAGAAAGTTTTGTGTTACCTGCAAGGTACAAAGGGTCTCATGCTAATGTACAAAAGATCTAATTCCCTACACATAGAGGGGTATACAGATTCTGATTATGCGGGAGATGACAGAAAGTCTACATCAGGATACATATTCACTCTCGTAGGAGGAGCTACATCATGGAAAAGCTCAAAGCAAACTGTCAGTACATCGTCCACAATGTATGTCGAGTTTGTAGCATGTTATGAGGCCACAGGGCAGGTGAATTGGCTGAAGAAATTCATACCTGGGTTGAAAGTGGTAGACGACATACATAAACCACTCAAGTTATACTACGATAATAATCCAACAATATGTTATGCTCACAACAATAAGTCAAGTGGTAATGCCAAACACATTAACATAAAGTATTATGTTGTGAAAGATAAAGTCCGAGATCATATAATTAGTCTTAAGCATATAAGAATAGAAAAGATGCTCGTGGATCCACTTACAAAAGGCTTACCACCCAGCATGTTCAGAGAACACTTAGCCAGCATGGGTTTAAGTGAAAGCCTATGATTCCTGGACGATAAGAGCCTAGTTGAGAATCTGTTTCAAAACAGAGAGGTGCATTGTAGCTGTTTAATCTAATGGCAACATACCATAACAATGAGGCACGCTCTATTCACTGATCTGTGATAGAATGGGAACAAGATAAAGAAAGAAAGTTGAGTTTATGTCATAAGGTGAGATCAAGGGGGAACATGTTAGATTGATCTCCACCATGGCTAATTAGGCCCTTGGATCTGCGCCCTGATCGAGAGCGCCCAACCGTTCTATGGTTGGTGGGCCCCCATCACACAACGTCATAAAAAGGGAGGTGGGGGCCAGGGCACAAGGCACGAGGTTCACCTGAGCCGCTAGGCGCCTAAAAGGTCGAGATGCTAGACTAGAGGGGGGTGAATAGTCATTTCTAAATTTAATCGTGCTGGCTAACCAAAATAAATGCAGAATTAAAATAATCGGTCTAGCCAAGACTACACCCCTCTATCGAAGTTCACAAGCACCTTATAAATATCCTAATTAGGCAAACAAAGGAGTCGGGCTAACTAGAGCTCACCTAACTAATTCTATAAGCAAGGTCACACAAACCTATGCCACTAGTACTTAAAGCAATGAGAGAGCTCCTACACATGCTAGTAAGCAAAAGCATAAAGCCACCAAGCTCACTAGCAATGCTCATTAACAAGGCAACCAATGCCAAATTAGAGAGCACAAATACTTAGCTACACAAACTAAGTAATGTGACTAACAAGGTTACACAAACCAAATTAGCCACACAAAGGAGCTACTTCTATGCTACACAAGCAATAAGGTAACTAGTGAGCTACACAAGCTAACTAATTACAAGAGCAACTATACAAGCACAATGTAAATGAAAGTAATTACAAGCTTGTGTAAGGGGATTGTAAACCAACGGGAAGAACAATGTTGACACGATGATTTTTCTCCCGAGGTTCACATGCTTGCTAACATGCTACGTCCCCATTGAGATAAGCTCCAAGGTTGCCGCTGGTCCTCTTGCTAGTGGTGACTCGCAAGTCACACTCTCCCACGTAGAGTGCTTACCACAAGCTCTAGCACTTGACCCAGTCAGACAACTTGTCGCCCTTCACGTCTCGCTCTACTAGAGTTGCTCTTTGTGGCTCCCGCGAGGCGAGCACAATGCCCCTCACAAAGCTCTTCTCCGGAGCACCGTACAAGCTTCTTGTGGGCTTTGACGGAGACCACCACCAAGCCATCTAGGAGGTGGCAACCTCCAAGAGTAACACGCACCACCGGTTTACAACTCAATCACCTAGTGTCACTCAATGCAACCTCATGATGCAATCACACTAGAATCGCTCACTCACTCGATCAGATGAACACTAGCAAGCCCAAGTGAGTTGGAGGGCTCCCAAGCTCTACCACACAAGCCACCAAGGCTCTAATATGCTCAACCACCAGCCAAAGGCCAGCCAACACTTCTATTTATAACCCCCATGAAAATAGAGTCATTGTACCCCTTCACTGGGCACTGCTCAGGAGGACCAAACATGTCGGTCAGATTGACCGGACGCACCCTGCTAGCGTTCGGTCGTACTACACCGTCCACATGTCGCTCTGCATTCAATCGGAGCCCCCCGATCTCAACAGCAACTTCACACACCAACGGTCACACGACGATCGGACGTAGCACAGCGAGGATGACCAAACACTGCAACATCTGAGTTCGGTCATTTTCAGAGAGCTCCCTGAGCCTCTGTTATGCAACTAGACACGTCTGATCATAGGTGACCTGACGCAACTTAGGGTCTAGTCCTCATTAGCTTCTCGCACCTGCCTATGTTAGCGTACATCAGCCAGACTAGACGTAGGCCCTACGCATCCAGTCACTTCATCGCCCAGTGTCTGGTTGAAGCTCGACACCTGTGTGCTCTTTGTTGCCACTGACTAGACATGCTGGTCCTACTGAGGCCAGCGTCTGGTCACTCACAGTGACACCATCTTGCCTTTGTTACTTCACCGAGTTGATCCTCATCAACTTCAACTTCTTCTCCTTTGTAAATGTGTCAACACCACCAAGTGTACACCACCCTATGTATGTGTGTTAACTGCTCACAAACATTTTCAAAGGATTAGCCACTCAACTTGCCACACCACTCAATCCTAGCGGCGATGCAAAGTTAGATCACTCGAGTGGCACTAGATGATCGATACGCAAACAAGTTTGCCCCTCTTGATAGTATGGCCATCTATCCTAAACTCGGTCATCAACTTCTCTATACACCTATGACTGGTGAAATAAAATACCCTAGGTTATACCTTTGCCTTGCGCATTCCATTCCATCTCCTCCAATGTCGATGCAACACTTGCACCAACACGATCAACAATGATATGATCCACTTCATATCATCATGTGATCATATTAGTTCATCGATCTTGACTTCACTTGGTTTTCACCGTTGCCTTCATCTATTGGCACCAAGTCTTGCTCAAGCTTCACCGCCACATGGTCCATCACTCTAAAGCCTCCGACTTGCCCTTCACGCTTGCAACCGGTCCATCAAGCCAAGTCATGTCTTGATCTTCTCCACCTTGATCACATGACTCCATGTCATATCTCATGTGCAATAAGCTCCTTCATTATCACATGTGTGAGCTTTGCAACATCTTTGAGCCATCATCACTGTCATGGCATATGTTGCTCACACACATGTACCTATGGACTAATCACCTGTCTATCTCACTTAAACACATTAGTCCACCTAAGGTTGTCACTCAATTACCAAAACCAAACAAGGACCTTTCAATCTCCGCCTTTTTGGTAATTGATGACAACTCTACAAACATATAAAAATTAAGCTCATTTCAAGCTAGCACTTCACACAAGTGTAAATTGCCAACTTAATTTGGATTTTATGCCACTTATCCAACATTTAAACTCTATGTTAAGATTTAGATAAGCATCATAAAACCTGACTTGGTAGTGATAGCTCCCCCCTACATGTGTGCTCAAATGATTTGGTTTCAAGTTTGCACACATGCATAAATATGAAATTTGTGGGAGTGTTATCACTACTAAGTGATGCTAAGGTGTATAGAATAACCTTTGAAGCGTGATACCAATTGGAGTTGCACTTTTAACACCATCCTTAGCACCATGAGTAGCTAGACAACAAAAATACTAGAAAACCCCATAAGATCAACATTATAATCAAGTTTCTAGTACCACGTGTAAAAATACAAGTCTAGCTATCATCCTATGCATGCTAGTTATCAAATCATTATTCAAGTTCTACAACTAGCATACACCACACAAGCATGCATACCAAATTTAAAAAAATTATGCAATGCAAGCAAGCACATGACTATGCATATTTCAAATGCAACTAATCAAAGTTCATGAGCTTGCTCCCCTACTTGTGTGCTTCTTTTGTCCAAGAATTTTGTTCCATCTCTTTTCTTCAATGTTGCTCCCTCTTTGTCCATGTCCATGTCCAACCTCTACTTCTTTGTCTCAATCTTTCCCAAAGCTTCTATATCTTTGTACAATCTCTTCCCCTTTGTCATCAATTTTCATAAAAGAAGTGCTTCTCATTGATGCAAAGGTTTGTATTTTAGGGTAGATGGTTGAGGCTTGAATCTTGCATTTTTGATGGACATCACTTGATTGTTGGAATGACACTACTTGTAGCCCTTGAGATACCTCTCATAGGATCTTTGACCTTGATACCAATTTGTGAGACACCTCCCCCTATGTCATAGCATGGGTCATCCATATGATAAACTTGAGCTCTTGTAGATGAGGGATGCATTCTTTATTTAATGATCACTTAAAGTTGAGGATCACTTGTGGAACCATCGTCTTTCATGATTGATACCATGTGTAGATGTGATACCATTTGAAAGAATTTTCTAGCATGGAACCACTTGTTGGATTTATCAATAAAAACTATTTCTTGAACTTTTGCTATCTTCATGAGTACCACTTATAGGATATCACTTGTGAGTTGATCTAGACATCACTTGTGAATTCTTGATGAAATACTTGAGTCTAGATACCACTTGAAACAAATAAACTAGATACCCATTTGTATTGTTGTCTTGTGCTTGTACTCTTATCATTATCATGAGCTTCTAATTTTGACTTGACTAAATTGATTTGCCTAAGCTTCCAAGTCTGGTTGAACCCTCTCTAAATTGAAGGTTATCTTATCGAGGTTGTACTTGTCACTTGTTGGTAATCCAAATTAAATCAAGTACTTGGGTTCACTAGCTCATGAACAAATTCATATATTAACCACTAGATCAACTAATCATTCAAGCAATAGTGGTAGGCTATGAATTTAAACATTTCTTTTGTTATGCATGATCCTATGAAGCATGTACTATATGCACTAATTGCATACTAGTAAGGGATGAAATGATCATGCACATTAAATGATACATTTGCTATGTTAGAGTAGAGGATAGTCACATAGATTCCAATTCATTACTCCAATAGCAATGTGAAGTCCAATTATAAGCTTGGTGAAGACCAATAGATACTATTTTGAATTCCATTCTTCACCCATATGAAATGAATACCACTTATGACCAAGTGCACTATCTTGTTGCAGTTAGCTTTCTTTATCTTTTGATCAATGCTTGCATGAGAGAACTATTTGGAATACCACTTGAATTGCCATAACTAGCTCTCTTTTGGGTGTTGCTTGCTTTTCTTCATCAACCCTTTTGATTGCTTCAACTAAGCATCTCAAATGTTACTTGGATCACTACTTCTATGTTAGCCTTTCAAGTACCACACTTGGTTTACCTACACATAGGCGGTAAGTCCCTACACTTAGGAAGAAGTGACCTCTCTCTAAAAAATCATTCTTGACAGTCACTTGAAATAACTTGATTGATTGATCCAAGTGATGGACTTAACTTGATGAGTAACCTTGATTCCTTCTTTAAGTTCTTTTCTTTTTACTTGTTTAAGTTCTTTTCTTTCTACTAAATGATTTTCAATAGTCACTAGAACTTAAACTTCATCTTGAGTTTGATCTTGATCTTCCTATTTGAGTACCAAATATGTGCAAAGTACACCCCACAATCAAATGGCCTTGTACTCTTTGCTTGTTATGCTTCTAGATCATATCAAAACCAAATTTAGGTGTCTCAATTACTTATAAACAAGTTTTAACTTGAGGACCTTTCAATCAAAGTGACTTCAAATAAATCCAATAATTTTCACTTTTCTGACAGATTCTGTACTCTTCAAAGAAAAATGCCTATCTTCCAAAGTAAAAATCCAAATACCATGAAATTTGGTGGAGATGTGCTTTACTAAGTTATCTAGCATCTATAAAAATTTGAGCTTCATTTGACTTCTAGATTGCTACTAGATTTCAATTCTTCCACCACTGTTACTTGCTGAAAACTGCTGCACTATAACTGACAAGATCTACTCCAAAACCGTAGCATCTCTTAACCAATTCTCATGAAATTTATACATAATCTTATACCATAAGTCTAGAGTATGTACACCAATTTTTATGTCAATCCAATAAGTTTTAATTACTCATACATGGCTAAGATCACAGCTAGCTCAGATTCTCAATTATAGGACAGATTTCAACTATTGAGCTATACTTCATCAAATATGAATCAAACTTGAAATCAACTTATTTGAATACTTTCACAAGACATAAATCCATTTAATCCACTTACTAAAAGTCATCTCATGAATTTATCCAACACAAATCAATCCAAACTTGATTACTAAGCATTATCCATTCAATCATCTTATAGCAAGCACCACTGCATATTTATCCAATTCAATCAACTCATATGCACACAAATGAAATGATCATCAAGAGATATACCTTAGTTAGCTCATGATCAATCAATTTGCAAGCTTCAACTCAATTATTTGCAAGCCATCAAATATATCCAATGAATCACCAACAACTTAAATTATAGCACTTATATGATGTAGCATATTTGGACTTCACTCAATTATCATGGTATTGGGATAATGATCATCACTTAGCAATACTTGGCTCAACTACATGATCAACAAGGTGAACACCATTTGAACCAAGCCTCCAATGCCAATGGTACCTACACACAATCATCCACTTTTTGATGGTACCTAAACAAGTTTGGGTCCTCTCAAGTTTGGAGCAACATACTTAGGCATAGCCTTAATATGAGTAGCGGGATGTTTTGCAATTGCAACCAATGAGGTACCATTGCCATCCTTTCTAAGCACATTATGATCATTAATTGAAATGGACTTAGAATTTTTACCTAGAAGACATAAATGTGCCATGTGTCCCCTTTTCCAGCATGAGCAGCAAACTCTCTTTGATTGAGCCTTTTCTTCCTTGCTCATGCGTTGTTTCTCATTGCCTTACCTCTTCTCTTTTGCTTGAATCTTCTTCTCAAGCTTGGTAGAACACTT
This sequence comes from Miscanthus floridulus, assembly GCF_019320115.1. Lineage (NCBI taxonomy): Eukaryota > Viridiplantae > Streptophyta > Magnoliopsida > Poales > Poaceae > Miscanthus > Miscanthus floridulus. The sequence continues at coordinate 116,281,614 of NC_089598.1, forward strand.
TGAGGCAAAAGTGTCCCATATCTTCACATGTATAGCACTTGATGTGAGTCAAATCTCTCTTCTCTTGATCTTTGCTCATCATCTTGGCATCTTGAATAAGCATTGGATGCCTTGCTCTTCCACTCCTTGTTTTCTTCTCCTTCATCATCAAGTCACCACCATCTTCATGGTTGATCTTAATTTGAACTTGGGGTGTCTTCTCTTGCTCAACTTGTGGCTTTGGTTGAGGCTCTTCTAGTTGCTTCGCCAATTGTTTGGTTGGGCACATTGAGGTAAGATGACCCCAAGTGTGGCACTTGAAGCACTTCACATGCTTGAGCCTCTCTTCTTTTATCTTCTTGAGTTTCTCAATGTTAGGGCAACCATTTGCAAGGTGTCCCGCTTCATGACACTGGTAGCACATGGTATGAGAGAGCTTTCTTTGTTGTAGCTTCTTCATCTTTCTTTCTCTCTTTCTTTCACCCTTTGTCATCTTCTTCTTGAAGCCAAGGCCACACTTGTCACCATAGTTTCTTTGAGTCTTCAACATATGCTCAATGGTGACTTTTGAGTTATAGGACTTCTCTAACTTGTTGCTCAAATTCTTTACTTCATTTTTGAGCTCATTGCTCTCCTTCAAATGGTTAGCCTCACAAGACATAGAAGTTGAATAAGCATCTATATGCGAAGAACATGGCATAGCTAATAATTCATCACAAGAGGTGGATAAAATGCTTTTTCCCTACATCATAAGAGTTAGCAACAATATGTGATTGATCAATTGCCACATGTGATGAGCTTTCACTAGTTTTAGTTTTTTCATTGGAAAGCTCCTTAGTGAGAAAAGCATGGTCTTGTACCAAGTTATCATGAGCAACACTTAGTTCCTCATGAGCCAATTTTAGCTCCTCATGTGGACAAGTAGTAACATAAAGTAGATGCTTTTGTTGTTCACATGTGTTCTTTAGAAAAGAGTTTTCATTTTTTTAATTTCTCAGTTTTAGCATCTCTTTTTCTAAAGCTTTGATCATGCAACCATATCTATCTAAAAGCTCCTCATATGAATCAAGATCAATCACATTTGCATTAGATACCTTAGTGTCACCTTGTGACATGAAGCAATGTGATATAGTTGGAGAGCTTAAAGAAACATTACTCTCATAGCCCAAGCATGATCCATCATTATCACTATCAAGTGTGCATGGAGTAGCATCATCATTGGCATCATTTGTGGCATCATCATCAATCTTGTCAAGTGATCTTGTGGTATGATCATCATCATCATCACTTGACCATGAGGTGGAGCAATCTTCCACAATCACCAAGTTGTGGTCATGCTCAACATCCTCACACGCCACTTTCTTGGGCTCATCCTCCTTGAACTTGCAATCATCCCATGTGGAGGAATCATTGAAGGTGCGCTTGATGGACTTCCATATCTCATGAGTGGTTCCCATGTAGTTTACTTGTTTCATCAAATCAAAACTCAATGCATCCTTAAACAACAAGCATGTGCATCAAGTTCATAGAGAACCCTCTGAGCTTTGGTAAGATTTCTATGGTCCAAGACATGAGTGAGACCACTAGTGACAATCCACCAAAACTTAGGTTCTTTTGCACGAAAATGATTAAGCATGTGATTTTTCCAAAGTGCAAAGTTTGTGCCATCAAAAATGTGTGTCTCACAAACATCTAGCTCACTAGATGCCATCCTCTCAGGTCGGTGAAGACCACAAATAAGAGACCTAGCTCTGATACCAATTGAAAGGTCGAGATAGCAGACTAGAGGGGGGTGAATAGTCCTTTCTAAATTTAATTATGCTGGCTAACCGAAATGAAAACAAAATTAAAATAATCGGTCTAGCCATGACTACACCCCTCTATCGAAGTTCACAAGCAACTTATAAAGATTCTAATTAGGCAACAAATGAGCCAGACTAACTAGAGCTAACCTAACTAATTCTAGAAGCAAGGTCACACAAACCTATGCTATTAGTACTTCAAGCAACAAGGGAGCTCCTACACATACTAGTAAGCAAAAGCATAAAGCCACCTAAGCTCACTAGCAATGCTCAATAATAAGGCAACCAATGCCAAATTAGAGAGCATAAATACTTAGCTATACAAACTAAGTAATGTGACTAACAAGGTTACACAAACCAAATTATCCATGCAAAGGAGCTACTTCTATGCTACATAAGCAAGAAAGTAACTAGCGAGCTACACAAGCTAACTAATTACAAGAGCAAATACAAATACATAAGCACAATGTATATGAAACTAATTATAAGCTTGTGTAAGGGGATTACAAACCAACGGGAAGAACAATGTTGACACAGTGATTTTTCTCCCGAGATTCACGTACTTGCCAACACGCTACATCCCCATTGAGACAGACTCCAAGGTTGTCACCAGTCCTCTTGCTAGTGGTGACCCACAAGTCACACTCTTCCACGTGGAGTGCTTACCACAAGCTCTAGCACTTGACCCGGCTGGACCACTTGTCGCCCTTCGCGGCTCCCGCGGGACGAGCACAATGCCCCTCACAAAGCTCTTCTCTGGAGCACCGCACAAGTTTCTTGTGGGCTTCGACGGAGACCACCACCAAGCCATCTAGGAGGTGGCAACCTCCAAGAGTAACAAGCACCACCAGCTTGCAACTCGATCACCTAGTGCCACTCGATGCAACCTCATGATGCAATCGCACTAGAATCGCTCACTCACTCAATCAGATGAACACTATCAAGCTCAAGTGAGTTGGAGGGCTCCCATGCACTACCACACAAGCCACCAAGGCTCTAGTGTGCTCAACCACCGGCCAAAGGCTGGCCAACACTTCTATTTATAACTCCCACGAAAATAGAGCCGTTGTACTCCTTCATTGGGCACTGCTCGGGATGGTAGGATGCACTGGTCAGATTGACCGGACACACCCTGTCAGTGTCCGGTCATGCTATGTCGTCCACATGTCACTCTGCGTTCAACTAGAGCCGCCTGATCTCAATCGTAACTTTACGTGCCAACGGTCACACGATGACTGGACACAGCATAGCGAGGATGACTGAACGCTGCAACGCCTAAGTCTGATCATTTACAGAGAGCTCCTCAAGCCTCTGTTATGCCACTAGATGCGTCTGATCATAGGTGACCGGACATAGCTCAGGGTCCGGTCCTCACTAGCTTCTTGCACCTACCTGCGTCTACGTACGTTAGCCTAACCAGACGCAAGCCCTACGCGTTCAGTCACTTCTTCAACCAACGTCCGGTCAAAGCCCAACGCCTGCGCGCTCTCTGCTGCCACTGACTGGACACGCCGGTCCTGCTGAGGCTAGCGTCTGGTCACTCACAGTGACACCATCTCACCTCTGTTTCTTCACCGAGTTGATCCTCATCAACTCCAACTTCTTCTCCTTTGCAAATGTGTCAATACCACCAAGTGTACACCACCATATGTATGTGTGTTAACTTTTCACAAACATTTTTTAAAGGATTAGCCACTCAACTTGCCACACCACTCGATCCTAGCGACGATGCAAAGTTAGATCACTCGAGTGGCACTAGATGACCGATATGCAAACAAGTTTGCCCCTCTTGATAGTATGGCCATCTATCCTAAACCTGGTCATCAACTTCTCTACACATCTATGACCGGTGAAATGAAATGCCCTAGGTTATACCTTTGTCTTGCACATTCCATTCCATCTCCTCCAATGTCGATGCAACACATGCACCAACACGATCAACAATGATATGATCCACTTCATATCATCACGTGATCATATTGGTTCATCGATCTTGACTTCACTTGGTTTTCATCATTGCCTTCATCCATCGGCGCCAAGTTTTGCTCAAGCTTCACCGCCACATGGTCCATCACTCCAAAGCCTCCGACTTACCCTTCACGCTTGCAACCGGTCCATCAAGCTAAGTCATGTCTTGATCTTCTCCACCTTAATCATATGACTCCATGTCATGTCTCATGTGCAATAAGCTCCTTCATCATCACATGTGTGAGCTTTGCAACATCTTTGAGCCATCATCACCGTCATGACATATGTTGCTCACACACATGTACCTATGGACTAATCACCTGTGTATCTCACTTAAACACATTAGTCCACCTAAGGTTGTCACTACATTATCAAAACCAAACAAGGACCTTTCAACGTTTCACCTACAGTCCCTAAACCCTAAGCCAATCTAGTGAGGGGGTGTTGCCAGCGATAGGAAGACCGCCACCGGCCACCGCTGCCTCTGCACCACCACCACTGTGTCTGTGACTTCACCGTTGGACCTCACCGCGCCACCGACTACCACCCCATGACAAGCTCGTCTTCTACGAAGGCGGCCGATGGTTTGCACCTCTGCAACCCTCTTTCTCTCTCTTTCTTTCTCTCTGTTTCTCGCACTAGTATGTTCTAGGGTTTGTTATTCAATCATATGTTAGTATATATGCTAGATCTATAGCTAGTGATCCTGTTACGCAACTATCATTTGCCACCACCTTAAATTGCCACCATGGACCCTTCCTTGTGGGTTTTTTTTTGGCTTTGATCCATATGAAACGTTCATCTACACTTACCTATCCGATGTTGATGCATGGAGTGAGCCAATCAGCACTCAACACCTTGATAACAGCTTGGTTGATTTAGAGGAGCGCTCTGTGCTTGTGGGTAATGCACTCTATTTTGGGATTCGGTACGCAAACATAACTCTAAAGTACAATTTGGAATCGCGTGAAAATGCTCCAATTGGTGGTGTCATGTGCTCACAACCATGGAGGAAGGTGTGTTGGGGCTCGTCACTATAGTTGACTCCAAACTCTCCATGTGGTTGAGGAAGGATGCTCCTGAAGTTGATGCTGGATGGACAAAGAGTAGAGTCATTGACCTTAAGATGTTGCTCCCTCTTGATGGCGTCTTTACCTCACCTCACGTGTTTGGTTTCGCAGATGGTCCTGGTATCATTTTCATGATTGTGGGAAGCGTTCTCTACACCATTGATCCGAAGACCTATAAGGTGGAGTTATTCTAGGACACAGGAATTGGCTTCGTTGTTCCATACATGAGCTTCTACACTCCAGGTACATGTTTACTTAGTTTTTGGTTTTATAATATCCTGAACAAGTAAAGAATTCGTTACTAACACGGCATGATAGGCTCAAGAATAATGAATTTGTGAAAGTGAAATATCACAATCTTGTGTTCTACTGGTTCTATCCTACCTAAAGCCTTTTAATATTGGCAATCTTGATATGCCTAGGAATTTATTTATTGACCTATGATGCATGTAGTGCTCTCATGGTAAGGTCATGACAACTTAGGCTCTGCCAAGAAGGTATATAGCTAGAGAGGTAAAGAAAGAGTAATTCCTTGGATGAGCTTCTACACTAAAGATGCCTTGTATATATCTCTAATCTAGTTCATCCATACTCCTAATCTATCAATGAATGGTGATATCGGTGTGCTAAACTTAGTAACATTGTTATCGTAGTGAGTTTGTGCGAACACAAGGTTGACAAGTACCCTTGTGTGTTCGTTTTGTGATGAGTGATTGTCAATGTGATCCACGAAGTGGGTTGAGTGGTGACTAACCCTACCATGGCAAAAGCTATGTGTGTGACATGTCTTTTGGCTTGTGTTGTGTAGGTGTGGAGCTCGGATGCGGTGGTCGACGGTGAGGTGAAGGTCAAGGAGGACGTGCCATGCCGACATACTAGGAGCGGTGAAGGACGGACGTGAGGCTTGGACCGAGGGACCCAGAGGCCAGGTGACTAGCCACGGTGGCTGACACTTGGGACATCGACAAGTGCAAGAAGACATGGAGCGATAGTGTTGACCGGGTCAAGACGATGGACGCATGAGTCGAGCGAGGCTCAGGACGACTTGGCAGGCCGGCCGGTCGAGGACGGCGGTGACACGCGTCGGATGGCGGGGGACGCGTATGGAGTACGCTACTCGCGGACGGTTTGATGGTTTGGACCTCAAAACCATCGGATGGACAGTTTATGGGTTTGGGCCTCAAAACCCGAGCGGAGGTTCCGAGGAGGGACGGACGGCACGTGGCGGCATTGGGGAGTTCGTGTCGAAGTGAAGCTACCAGTGAGAAGGCGCGGTGGTCGTCAGATCAAGATTACACCAGGTTGGACAACAACGCCCTTGGGCTTAGCGGTTCAACTCATTTGTATCCAGGGGCAAAACTGGGAATGTGTAATAGCCCTGTTAAATAGGATGAGGGAGCCCCCATCTCCCTTACCTCCTCCAGTTTTCATTTTCTCCTTTAGGGTTTCTTCCTCTAGTTTGCTTCCATGTATGAGAGAGGTCCACAACTCAAATTGTGACTTGGTTTTGAAGGAATCGGTGGCCATAACCACCGTATGCCCTCCGGGATTCATGATTTAGTTGTGTTCTTGATGTGATTTTGGTGTTCTTCATGAGCTCCTTTTGTCTCCTCTTGTTTTCCCTCTCGTTTCTTTGTTTTGGGATGGTTTTGGTTCGTTCTTGTTGCCTTGGATCGATCAATGACATGAGTAGAAGCTTTCCACCGAAGGAAATCCACTAATTCCTCACGAGATCGCAGATCCGGGCAATTTAAGTTCTTGACCTATTTTTTGGGGGATTCTTCAATTCCTTCAATTCACAGAGTTAGAGTTTGTTTTAGGCCATGATCCTTTAGAGGTTGCCTTTCTACTCGCTTGTGAACCCTTGTGCAAAGTTTCAAGTCATTTGGAGTTGATTTGATCAAGTTATGGCTTGATTTGATTTTTCCCGAGAAACTGCTCGTTCATACCGGACGCGTCCGATATGATCTAGGACGTGTCCAATATTTCTCACTTTGGAGTTTTGAGCTGAAATTTGGTGGAGACCTTCCCTTAGTGTCTAAAGAGCTATGGTTAAAATTTCATGATTTTTGGACACCATTTGATGGGGTTTTGGATTTTTCTCTTTTGGTCAGCTTGCTGCTGAAAATACCGGACGTGTCCGAGATCATACCGGACGTGTCCGAAAATACCGGACGTGTCCGATATAATACCGAACGTGTCCGATATTTGCAGGAGCAGTGCTATTTTCTTTTGGGAGATTGCTCGTTTAGGCTTCGATCTGTGTTCTGTTTGCTCTGTGGTGACCCGCTATGTTCTAAGGGAGCATCCACCCTTCTCTAGGGTCGTGGTCATCAAGTCTTTCGTGTATGCTTTTTGGGGATTGATGTTGGGACAGTGGTCGAAGATTTTGAAAGAAATTTGAGGCTCCCATTCACCCCCCCTCTGGTCACTATTTCCGGTCCTTCAATTGGTATCAGAGATGGTTAATGATCATTCCACCTTAATCGGTCCGTGATCCACGAAGGCGACATGGAGCATGGTTTCAGCAAACCACCACACTTTGATGGGTCCAACTATCCTTATTGGAAGATCCGCATGTCTGCGCATCTCCAGGGGATTGATTGGCTTGTCTGGGAAATTTGTGAGGATGCTACTTATGTTGTGCTCCCTGTTGCGGCCCGTACCACCCAGGATCACAAGGATCGGCACAATGCAAATAGCAAAGCTCGCAGTGTGCTTTTCTCGAGTCTTTCGCTTTCTGAGTTCGAGCGTGTCTCCGATTGTACTACAGCTCGAGAGATCTGGGTGAGGCTTCAGAGCTATCACGAGGGGACCGCACAGGTCAAGACCAAACTCTATGAGACATACAAGCGCGAGTACGAGAACTTTTAGTTTGATGGCGAGTCCATCAATGCCATGTTTTCCCGCTTTTAGACTATCGTCAACAAAATGAAAGCGAACAAGGCCAACCTACCTTATAGTGATCATGAGAGGGTGCTCAAGCTTCTCTATGCCCTTGATCAAAAGGTATGGGATATGAAGGTGTCGGCGATCATCAAGTCGGCCAACTACGACACCCTCACCGTCGATGAGCTTTTTAGCAAGCTCAAGTCCACAGAGATCGACTACCAAACCCAAGCCAAGCTCAAGAATCCTTCTGCACCAACCATGGCTTTGGTCTTAGGTAGTGGTTCAAGTTCATTGACTAACCCTTCACAAGCTTCTTTCTCTTTGTCGTGCTTGATGTCAGTCACAGAGGAGCAGCTGGAGTCTCTTGGGGATGATGAGTTGGCACTCGTCATCAGTCGGTTCTCTCGGTTTCACAACAACCGTTTGAACCGCCGACGTAGTGGTGGCCCGAAGGAGGGATGCTATGGATGTGGAGATCCGGACCACTTTGTCACGCACTGCCCCAAGAAGAAGCCCTTCACCAACAAGTATGACTCCGGCAAGCGCAAGGATAAGCGCGACTACACCTCTGGCAAGCACAAGGCCAAGGGCAGCTTCGATAAGGAGGCGATCAAGAAGGCGTACCGTAGGAAGGCCAAAGCTCAAGAACGCGCCTTCCTCGCCTCCCTCAGTGACCTTGACGACGACTCCGATGATGATCACTCTTCTTCTCCCTCGACCAACAATGAGTCCGAGAAGAAGCACGAGGACAAGCTCAATGGTCTCTGCTTTGTTGCTGGTGCAAACCATGGTGGGTTTTGCACTATGGTGGTTGATGGTGGAGCAAAGCTCAAAAAGGACGTCGACGTCGACGATGACGAAAATGAGGTACCGCCCACACTTGGCTCACTTATGCTTGAGCTTGATACTATGAATGATACATTGATGAGTCAAGATAAGTTGCTTAAGCGTGCTGCCCGTGAGAGAAAAGAGTTTAAGGACCAGCTAGAGGTTGCTTTGAAGGAGTTGGAGCTTGCCAAGAGTGGTGTAGTGGTGTCAAAGGAGGAGGAGTGCGATGAGTGCGCTATACACATGTCTAACCTCTCTGACTTGCAATCCAAGTATGCTGTTTTGCTTGATGAATGTGATGAGCTGAAGTCTCGTTCTGGGTTGCTCGGTGCATGCAAGTCCTGCTCAGGCTTGCAATCTGAGTTGGCAGAGAAGGTTGCCAAACTTGCTGAGTTTGAGAAGGCCAACTCAGATAGCACCACCACTACATGTGTTCGATGTGAAGCTTGGTGTTGGAGCTTGAGTCCTGCAGGCATGACAAGATGGGAACCGAGGAAGAAAACACACAACTTCGGTCCATCTTGAGCTGGGTGTCGTGCAGTGAGCCTCAGTTGGGCATGATGGTGAGCCAGTTCAGGTAGGGAACTAACTCATTGGGAGTAGGCTTTGCTATAGGTGGGAAGGGTGAGCATGTCTATGGCAAGGTTGGTGAACATAGTGGTTTGAACCCAAGTGAGAAACCCACCAACACTCCCAAATTGATCAAGATCCCTCCACCAGAGTCTACCAAGCCTATGATCAAAGATGGTGTGTTTGAAGAACCACCAAAAGCTCCACCATCCAAGCAAGTTTGGGTTCCCAAACCAAACCACTTTCGGAACTCACTTGATACTCTACCCAACATCTCTAGTGCACCCCTTCCTAAAGCCAAAAAGCCTCAGAGAGTGAACCACATCCACAAGAGAGTGAGTCAACCACCATCCAAGAGAGAGGTGAGGTACCACTGTGACTATTGCCATAGAGATGGTCATTTGGCTGAGTTTTGCTTTAGGAGGAAGAGAGATGAGCGGCACGAGTACGAGTTGAACAACTAGAACATGTACCGTCCTCCCCATGGCGTACATGTACCGCCTATTCAGAGGCACAGTGTTAGGCCTAGAGGTGCAATGCCTCAAGGTGCTAGGCCTCAGGTGGCGAGACCACGTGGTGGTCATGCCCGGCGTGGCCCAAGTCATGATCTATATGACTCTGGACCTCGCGACGGTGGCTTTCAGTCCCACACTCCTAGCGGACCACGTTTTCCCCCACGTGGTGATCGCTTCTCTCCAATGGGACATGGCATGTATGGTGTTTTTCCTAACATTTTTCTAGGGCAAATGACTCAACACTGGTATTCTCCTCATTTCACTAACCCCAGTGTTATGCCATTTGCTCACCCCCTGTCTTTCTATTGATGCAGAGCGGAGGCCTGGAGAACACATGGCTTGATGATTCTGGCTGTTCGTGCCACATGACCAGAAGTTCCAAATGGTTCTCCAGCCTCGACCCCATGCAATACAAGGAGTACATCACATTTGGGGACAATAGCAAAGGTAAGGTGCTGTCTCATGGGACCATTCGGGTAAATGAGTCTTTTATCTTGAAGGACGTTGCTTTGGTTTCAAGCCTGCATTTCAATTTGCTCTCTGTTTCGCAACTCCTTCAAGATGGGTTTGAGGTGCGCTTTAAGAATGGACTTTCTCGTGTGCTCGATTCTCAGGGACATCTAGTTTGTCAGATCGTTCCTTTCGGTCGAGTTTTCAGAGCTGATTTCTCTCAGTCTTTTGGTTCTTCTCGCTGTTTGGTTACCGGATCTTCTTCTGATTTGTGGAAGTGGCATAGGAGACTTGGTCACTTGAGCTTCGATCTCCTAGTGAGGTTGAGTTCTCTTGACATGATCCGAGGATTGCCCAAACTTAAGTTTGAAAAGGATCTAGTATGCCATCCCTGTCGCCACGGAAAGATGGTGGCTACTTCCCATCCTCAAGTGACTCAAGTCATGACCACAAGACCCGGTGAGCTACTCCATATGGACACTATTGGTCCGGCTCGGGTTCGGTTAGAGGGAGGGAAGTGGTACGTTCTTATGATCGTGGATGATTTTTCTCGCTATTCTTGGGTGTTTTTCATGGAGGGCAAGGATGAAGCGTTTTCTCATGCTCATGACTTGATCTTGAGGTTGCAAACTGAGTTACCAAAGAATGCCATACGAGCTATCCGCAGTGACAATGGCACTGAGTTCAAAAACTCTCAGTTTGACACCTTCTGTGCTTCCTTGTGTCTTGAACATTAGTTTTCTTCGCCCTATGTCCCTTAGCAGAATGGTGTTGTTGAGCGCAAAAATCAGACTTTGGTTGAAATGGCCAGGACGATGCTCGATGAGCATAGGACTCCTAGGCGTTACTGGGCCGAAGCCATCAACACCGCCTGCCATGTTTCAAACCGCATTTTTCTTCATGCTTTCTTAAAGAAGACATCCTATGAGTTGCGGTTTGGGCGTCCACCCAAGGTGAGTCATTTTTGAGTCTTCGGTTGCAGGTGCTTCATTCTTAAGCAAGGTAATCTTGACAAGTTTGAATCTAGATCTTTGGACGGTATATTCCTCGGTTACGCTTCTCATTCACATGCGTACCGTGTGCTTAATCTTGAGACTAACTGTGTCGTGGAGACTTGTGAAGTCACCTTCGACGAAACCATGCCCTCTTCTATTTCTGTCTTTGAACGTGCAGGTTATGAAGAAATGGGTGACAACATTTTCGTTGAGGATGATGATGACATCGATTGGGATGATCCCAAGCCATCTCAACCAGCTGCCCCGATCGAGCCAGCTTCAACCACTTCGGCTCATGGCCCCGAGCCCTCCACCTCTACTTCATGGGGTCCGTGCGAGCCACTTCCTCAATCGACTGAGGAGGCCCCAGCTGTGGATGAGGGGGAGGCGACTTCGTCTTTGGGTGCACCTCGACATATCCAGCGACGCCATCCTCCTCAGACCATGATCGGCGACATCGACGAAAGGGTAACGCGTTCCAAGTCTTATCATATTTCCCATTTCGCTCATTCTGCTTTCATAGCTTCTTTTGAGCCTCAAGATATTGGACACGCACTATCTAATGCCGATTGGGTTAATGCTATGCACGAGGAGTTAGAGAACTTTGAGCGGAACCAAGTGTGGGTTTTAGTTCCGCCTCCACCAGAGTGCCACCCCATAGGTACAAAGTGGGTTTACAAGAACAAGCAGAGTGAGGATGGGGTGGTGGTGAGAAACAAGGCGAGATTAGTGGCTTAGGGTTTTTGCCAAAAAGAGGGAATAGACTATGAAGAAACCTTTGCTCCTGTTGCCTGTCTAGAAGCCATTAGGATTCTTTTAGCATTTGTAGCTTCGAAAGGGTTCAAGCTGTATCAGATGGATGTAAAGAGTGCCTTCTTGAATGGGTACATAGAGGAAGAGGTTTATGTGAGACAACCCCCTGGCTTTGAAAATCCAAAGTACCCCAACCATGTTTTTAAACTCCACAAAGCCTTGTATGGTTTGAAACAAGCCCCGAGAGCTTGGTATGAGCGTTTAAAAGCTTTCTTGCTTGATAAGGGTTTTAGGATGGGTTCCGTAGATAAGACTTTGTTTCTCCTCAAGCAAGGCACAGATATCCTTTTGGTTCAGATATACGTGGATGATATAATCTTTGGTGGCTCTTCTCATGCTCTTGTTGCCAAGTTTTCAGATACTATGAGCAGGGAATTTGAGATGAGCATGATGGGTGAATTAACCTTCTTCCTCGGGCTGCAAATCAAGCAAACTCGTGAGGGGACGTTCGTGCACCAAGGCAAGTACACCAAGGTAAGTATGTTTCTCCTCAAGCAAGGCACATATATCCTTTTGGTTCAGATATACGTGGATGATATAATCTTTGGTGGCTCTTCTCATGCTCTTGTTGCCAAGTTTTCAGATACTATGAGCAGGGAATTTGAGATGAGCATGATGGGTGAATTAACCTTCTTCCTCGGGCTGCAAATCAAGCAAACTCGTGAGGGGACGTTCGTGCACCAAGGCAAGTACACCAAGGACATGCTCAAGAAATTTGATATGGGTGAGGCCAAGCCTCTTTCGATGCCCATGTCAACCACGACAACCCTAGATGAGGACAAGGAGGGAGAAGCCATAGACCGGAAGGAATACCGAAGCATGATCGGGTCCCTGCTGTACCTAACGGTGATGAGACCAGACATCCAGTTCATAGTCTACTTGTGCGCGTGCTTTCAGTCTTCTCCGTGCACGTCTCATCATCAAGCCATTAAGCGGATCCTCAGGTACCTTCGTTTCACACCCAAGTTTGGTCTTTGGTTTTTAGCCTCCTCCTCTCTTTCTCTTTGCGGGTATTCTGATGCGGATTATGCTAGTTGTCGTGTTGAGAGGAAGTCCACTTCGGGGACTTATCAGTTTCTTGGATCTTCTCTTGTGTCTTGGTCTTCTCGCAAGCAGTCTAGTGTCGCCCAATCCACCACAGAAGCTGAGTATGTTGCTGCTGCTGCTTGTTGTTCCTAGTTGCTTTGGATGATAGCTACTCTGAGAGACTTTGGGTTAGAGTTTAGGCGAGTGCCTTTGTTTTGTGACAGCACCAGTGCCATAAGTGTAGCCAAAAACCCAGTCCTTCACTCAAAGACAAAGCACATAGAAGTTCGCTTTCACTTCTTGCGTGACCACTATGAGAAAGGTGATATCGATCTGCACCACATTGATACCCAAAACTAGCTCACAGATATCTTCACCAAACCTCTTGACCAAGCCCAGTTTGCTCGCTTGCGAGGGGAGCTTGGAGTTTGTTTCCCTTTTTAGAGGAGGGGAATTTTGGTTGTTGTATTCTAGTTTTGCTTTTCTTTGTAGTTTAGCCTTTGTTTTTGTTTTTATATCATACTTGCATATCATATCATCATGTATCATATTGCATCCTGAGCTTCATCCTTATAGTAGCTAGATTGACACTATGCTCTTGTTGGGGATGTTATGGATATACATGATGTGCTTTTGGCTTAGGCTCCTCTTGATCAATTGATGCATGTTATGAGCTAAGCTTGTTTTCCAAACTATGAACTTGATTAAAACTTATTGAAACATGAAATGTGTTCACCACTACTTGTGGCACTAGCATGTGTAGAATGTGTCGAGATCTTTTTCTTGCTTCATATATATGCTTAGTTGCTACGGCTCATACCTTGAGTTACACACTTGCTTGAGAAACTTGAATTTGTGCGAAAACTTGAAAATCAAACTAAGTGATTTGAAAAGATCGGGATGGGTCTGTACTATCCTATGTCAGAGTATCGAGATAGCTCCAAATTGCACTCATTGGTGAACTTGAGCTCTGTAATGGATACCGAGGTCATTGTCTTAAGCTTCTGATTGCCTTTGGCATAGGCTTGACATGGTCGCTAAGTCAGGTTTTGATGGCACAGATAACCTCCCGCACACACTTGTCTAATAAACTTTGGTAATAAGCTGCATAACTCCAAAAAATTTCAATTGGTGTCTAAAATTTGATCAAACCACAAGTTTGTCTCATGACATGATGTGTGAACTTTGTTTGGGGTAGTTCACTTTGCATACATGTGTAGCACAAGGTCGATCTCCTGTCTACTTTTGCTATGTGCTCCTTTGGTGGTGAACCCTCTTTTAAAATTGCTCAAACTTGATCAAAATTGCTTAAATGCCATATTTCGTCTCATTTGGTCACTTTGAGCATTTGCTAGCACTTGTATGTGTTGCTATATATACATGACAGCATCAACTAGAGCCTCTTTTCAATCTACTTACTATAATCTTGAAGCTTCTGCATTCGTGCATTTCTGCATTCATAGCATGATTTGAGGGGGAGATGCAATCTTTGGGCTCTAGCTTGATAAGTGCATGTGTCAACAAGGGGAGAAGTTTTCCACACTCACAATGACACAAGGGGAGACATATTCAGAAAAGGGGAAGAAACTTTCAATTTCACCTAAAGTTGAGAGATATGCATTCATTTGAGAGAGATTGCACTTGTTCAGGGGGAGTTGCATTTGAGGTGTTTTGCTAGATGTGTTGAGCCTTTGCCTCTTCTGGAGGGTCTAGCAGTTTTTCGGTTTTTTGAGCTTTGCTAGTGGTGTTGAGCCCGTTGCCTCTTCTTGAGGGCTAGCTTTGTTTTACTTGGTTGCGTCGAGCTGTTGCCCATATCTTTGGGGACCAAGTTTTGCTCATTTTCAAATGACCTGGTTCTTGGCTTTTCTTTGGCTTTTGGTCGTTTGGGTGAGTTCTTTCTTTTCTCTTCTTCTTCTTTTTCTTTTGCTCAAGCTGTTCGTGTATTGGTGTTGACAATGCACTCATCAAGGGGGAGATTGCGAACATAAGGTTGACAAGTACTCTTGTGTGTTCGTTTTGTGATGAGTGATTGTCAATGTGATCCACGAAGTGGGTTGAGTGGTGACTAACCCTACCATGGCGAAAGCTATGTGTGCGACATGTCTTTTGGCTTGTGTTGTGCAGGTGTGGAGCTCGGATGCGGTGGTCGACGGCGAGGTGAAGGTCAAGGAGGACGTGCCGTGCCGACAGACCGGGAGCGGTGAAGGACGGACGTGAGGCTTGGACCGAGGGACCCAGAGGCCGGGTGACTAGCCGCGGTGGCTGACACTTGGGACATCGACAAGTGCAAGAAGACATGGAGTGACGGTGTTGACCGGGTCAAGACGGCGGACGCGTGAGTCGAGCGAGGCTCAGGAGGACTTGGCGGGCCGGCCGGTCGAGGATGGCGGTGACACGCGTCGGATGGCGGGGGACGCGTATAGAGTACGCTACTTGCGGACGGTTTGATGGTTTGGGCCTCAAAACCATCGGATGGACGGTTTACGGGTTTGGGCCTCAAAACCCGGGCGGAGGTTCCGAGGAGGGACGGACGGCACGTGGCGGCATCGGGGAGTTCGCGTCGAAGCGAAGCTACCGGAGAGAAGGCGCGGTGGTCGTCGGATCAAGATTACACCGGGTTGGACAACAACGCCCTTAGGCTTAGCGGTTCAACTCATTTGTATCTAGGGGCAAAACTGGGAATGTGTAATAGCCCTGTTAAATAGGATGAGGGAGCCCCCATCTCCCTTACCTCCTCCAGTTTTTATTTTCTCCTTTAGGGTTTCTTCCTCTAGTTTGCTTCCATATATGAGAGAGGTCCACAACTCAAATTGTGACTTGGTTTTGAAGGAATCGGTGGCCGTAACCACCGTATGCCTTCCGGGATTCATGATTTAGTTGTGTTCTTGATGTGATTTTGGTGTTCTTCACGAACTCCTTTTGTCCCCTTTTGTTTTCCCTCTCGTTTCTTTGTTTTGGGATGGTTTTGGTTCGTTCTTGTTGCCTTGGATCGATCAATGACATGAGTAGAAGCTTTCCACCGAAGAAAATCCACTAATTCCTCACGAGATCGCAGATCCGGGCAATTTAAGTTCTTGACCTATTTTTTGGGATTCTTCAATTCCTTCGATTCACGGAGTTAGAGTTTGTTTCGGGCCATGATCCTTTAGAGGTTGCCTTTCTACTCGCTTGTGAACCCTTGTGCAAAGTTTCAAGTCATTTGGAGTTGATTTGATCAAGTTATGGCTTGATTTGATTTTTCCCGAGAAACTGCTCGTTCATACCGGACGCGTCCGATATGATCTAGGACGTGTCCGATATTTCTCACTTTGGAGTTTTGAGCTAAAATTTGGTGGAGACCTTCTCTTAGTGTCTAAAGAGTTATGGTTAAAATTTCATGATTTTTGGACACCATTTGACGGGGTTTTGGATTTTTCTCTTTTGGTCAGCTTGCTGCTGAAAATACCGGATATGTCCGAGATCATACCGGACGTGTCCGAAAATACTGGACGTATCCGATATAATACCGGACGTGTCCGATATTTGCAGGAGCAGTGCTGTTTTCTTTTGGGAGTTTGCTCGTTTGGGCTTCGATCTGTGTTCCGTTTGCTCTGTAGTGACCCGCTGTGTTCTGAGGGAGCATCCACCCTTCTCTAGGGTCGTGGTCATCAAGTCTTTCGTGTATGCTTTTTGAGGATTGATGTTGGGACAGTGGTCGAAGATTTCGAAAGAAATTTGAGGCTCCTATTCAACCCCCTCTGGTCGCCGTTTCCGGTCCTTCAGTTTGAGTTTGTGCAGGTGTTGCTGTTAACTGATGTTGCTGTGGATAATATAGTACTGTTGCTTGGTTGATGAGAAATAATTGCTCATTGAGGAAAATTTGATTCATTATTCAGCTGATGCCATTCTCAAATTTTTTAAATTCCTGCAGAATTGGAAGCTGCTTGTGCAGGTGAGGGACCAAGTGAGGGTGGCTCAAGTGAGATTGCTGTTGGCCAACTTTTGTGTTTTTTAACTAGCAGTGGTCAGATCCCCTTCTCACTCTCTTTCCCTAGTTTTCTAGTCCCTCAAAATTGTCTCCTGATCTCTCAAACAAAGGGGGTTTCACCCAGAACAAAATCCTCTAACTTTGGCCTGGATGATTAATGCAGACGAAGAAGGATCAGCATTTGTTGAGAATTGGACGTCCGCGCATCGACGCACTTATGGATGCGTTCACGGCCTCCCGATCTGGCCCAACGACCGTAGGTTTGCTCGACGAGAACCTAGGCGCCGCCGTCTAGTGTCACGCTGCTGTGTGTCACCCCTGCTTCGCCCGTGAGTTCTCTCCTTGGTCAGCGCCATGCTTCGGCTCTGACCAACCAGTTGATGCTCAAATGATGGAGGAAGCAAGTCATCTCAGGCCCTATATCGTAAGCATCGCTGGTCACTGGATGCCTCGCTCGCATGCCTCACCATCCTCATCCAGGTGCTTCTGGACTCCAAGGGAAGGGCAGTCTTGACTCTGCAGTTCTACTCGTCAGACTGTTCAAATATTCATTGTGTGTTTCAGGCTGTTCAAATGTTCAGAGTGTGTCAAGTGTAAATAGCAAGTTGACTTTTGGCAGTTCAATAGCAGAGTGGTTAGATGTGATTGTGAGATTGTAGTGTGATATTGAGTAAACAATTGAGGTTGTGACCACTAAATTGTCAAAATGAATGACTGGATGTATAGATTGTTGCAAATGATCATGTCATGTTTGCAAATGAGTTTGTGATACTCTCATTTCAGTGAAGATTTACACATGTTTGCTCCTAAACATACATACAGATCATCATAACTATTTTTCTAGAGGCAAAATGCATTCATCCAAACTTGCAAAAGACATTCAGATTACACATCAGTGGCAAAAGACATTCAGATTGCACCAAATATCCATACTTTCTTCCATCTCAAATATGCTGATTCCGTTTTTTATGAAAGCAAGTTGACGTTTTCTTTAATCAATTCCAACACAATCTGAGTGGGAGAGAGATGGCAACCAAATTAGAAGAATATTGCTGCAATCTAAATACACATGAACTCATGAAGTGACAGGATGCAAAGCAGCAAACCTGTTCCTGGCATAGAGAGACGAAGAGATGTAGTGCACCAGCCGATTGCCGTCGCCTCAA
This sequence comes from Miscanthus floridulus, assembly GCF_019320115.1. Taxonomy (NCBI): domain Eukaryota; kingdom Viridiplantae; phylum Streptophyta; class Magnoliopsida; order Poales; family Poaceae; genus Miscanthus; species Miscanthus floridulus. The sequence continues at coordinate 116,299,655 of NC_089598.1, forward strand.
CCTCGTGTTCGTGCGAAAACAAGAGGGAACTCGCGCCAAAAAAAAACAGCGAATGTGCCCAAAAGAACAAGTGATAGTGTTGTTTTTGAGCCGAGACCTAGATAGTGGAGTGTGGCACATCCGCACACACATTGTGTCTGGTCGAAATCGCGAGCCGAAGCTCAGACGTCCGATCCCCAGCTAATGGTGATCCTGCTTCGACTGCTCTCTAGTGCCGTTGAGAGTGAATTTAGAGAATCTCGTTCTGTTTGGTTTCTAAATATTAGAGACTGCTTCGACTAGAGAGCAGTGTTGTATATTGGAGACTAAATCCAAATATTGGGGCATTTAGTTTAGTCTCTAATAATGAATTCAATAGTCGGCTAAGCAATATTTAGATTGTCTCTCATATTGGGGCTTTCAACTCGTGTAGAGAGCAGTCGACTAGACAGGCTTGCAAACATGGGGACGAAAGGCACTCGGTGAAGCTGTTTAGGACTCACCAGAGTGCTCCAGCGTGGCATCTGAGTGCTCACCAGAGCGTTCCGGTGTGGCACCGGAGTGCCCACCAGAGTGCTGGAGCAGTGCACTAACTCGTGTTAGTTCTCAGCCGTGCGCACCAGAGCGGTGGCACCGGTGCGCTGCGGTGCTAGCTGGTCTTGCGGTTTTCAATCCCTCGCCGGAGTCGTCCGGTGATCTCACCGGAGGTCCCACTGGACGTGAACTCCAGTGAGGGTTGCAACTGAAGCTTTGGGCGTTGCACAAAGTGCAACTTTCCAGCCGTTAAGACTTGGGAGCCATTAAATCCTAAAACAAATAAAGCCATTAAATAAGTAATAGAGAGTTTGTAATACATTGCTTAATAAAGCATTTAAATTCTAAAACAAATCTATAAAAATGCATCTTTATAAACCTACAGTAATGGAGAGGTATATTGGTGTCAAGTATTTTATCCGGCACTTGTTATTTGTATTTTTTATTAAGAATAGTACATCGTCCTTTTATTTTTATAAGGTGTCTCTTGATTTGAAAGTATTCTATAAAAATATTTTGACCTTTATTTGAGTATGTTATCAATCATTATAAATATACTCTCATAAAAACTGCAATTCTTACTATTTAAGGAGTCAAAAGGTTAAAGTTAAACAAAGTTATATTAAAAAGTAATAACACTTAATATACAAAATAAGTATCATTAAATTAAATATATATAAAATATAATTTTCCAGTAAACCTAGTTGGAGACATAAATGTTAGGGAAAATTGGCCCCTGGACACTAAAAGTGACCACGCTTTGCTGCTGGACATGCAAAATGAAACGATCTGCTGGAGGACACTCTGGTTCTTAACAAATTTGCTGATGGACACTTCGCCTAATAAAATATTAATTTCTGGTTTTTGAGGAGAGAGAAGGGCGGTAAAATATCCTTTTTGCCCCCGCTCATTTCTTCTACCTTGGTCCGGTGCGAGGCTGAGGACGGCGTCCAGCGCCAGCGCGACGTCGCGGTCCAGCACCTCCCCATCCTCCCCTCCACCCGCTGTGCCGCGACGCCACCCGCGCCCAACCTCTGCCGACGCGTCCACGCGCTGCCATGACCGCACGTCGTCCTCCACCTGCCGCGCCTCGACACCACCCGCGTCCAACCTCCGCCCGCGCGTCCGAGCGCCGCCATGGCCGCACGTCGGGCTGTGGAGGGAGCCACGCCGGTAGGATGTGGGGGAGGGGCGTGGCCGCTGCGGCATGGAGGAGGGCGTGCCGCTATCGCATGGGGGATAGGTGCGCCATGGTGGCCCGCGCCATGCTCGCCCTCGCCCACGCTCGCCCTCGGCATGGTGGCCACGACGCGGCCGAGCACCAGCACGCGTGCCCGCACACGCCCTGCCTCGGACTCTGGGCGTCGGCACAACGACCGGGGCGCGACCAAGTGGGGCCGTTGGGGCGCATCGAGCAAGCCGGGCCACCGGGGAACGGGGGAGCGCAGCAGCCGAGGCACGCTCGAGCAGGTGCGGCCATCAAGGCGAGGGCGAGCATGGTCACCATGGCATGGGCCGCCGCGCCCGCCGTGGCACGGGCAGCCACGGCCACAGTGGCTCTGGGCGGGGCGGGACGAGGACGGGGGCCAGGGCTCGGCTCGACTCGGGGCATGGAGTGGCGGCGCACCGGTGAGGCCGCCGGCAAGGGCAATGCCGCCAGGGTTCGGCTCGTGGCGGTAGCGGGTCAGGGGGCGCGGGCGACGTGGGGAAGAGAGAGAAGGAATAAAGGAAAAGAGAAAGAGGCAGGGGTATTATGAACATTTTACCGCTCTTCTCTCTCTCTAAACCCGGAAATGAATATTTTATTCGGTCCGGTGTTCACCAGCAAATTTGACAAGAAGTAGAGTGTCTATCAGCAAACTGCTCCATTTTGCATGTCCAGCGGCAAATAGAGGTCACTTTTAATGTCCTATAGCAAATTTTCCCTAAATGTTAATACTCTTCACCATATACATGATTAAATTGTACTTTGAATTGCATAAATCTACAACTTCTTGTCAGCCGATAACGGGGGTATTTTTACTGTAGGGGCGGCTGGGGTTGGGGACGCCCCTATAGGGGGCGTCCTCGGGCCCCTGCAGCCCAGCCGCCCCTACAAATGGCACTGTAGGGGCGGCTGGTAACCTGAGCCGCCCCTACAGTTGGGGCTGCTCTGTAGGGGCGGCTGAATTACCAGCCGCCCCTGCAGTGCCCATTTATAGGGGCGGCTGTCACCAGCCGCTCCTGCTGTTCAATTGTAGGGGCGGCTGAATAACCAGCCGCCCCTACTGATGGCGCACGAATAAATAGCAGCCACCCCTTCTTCCACCTCGGGACACACTGTTCTACAAAAAAAGGTTGGGAGGCCTTTGGCTCCTCCTAAAAATTGCTCTACTAAGGGGGGAGGTTTTGATCTCAAATCCTTTAGTGGAGAGGTTCTAAAAGGTAAGAAAATACTTCTCCAACTCTTTATTTGAAGTTTAATTCGTTGGTTAGTGAGTAATTTGATTTTTGGTTTTCTCTCTCTTCCATGGAGCTTGAGCTAGTTATGAGTGAAATAGGACCCTAATTTTCACTATACTAGGGTAAATTAGGTAGGGAAGTAAGATTGCACCCTTTGTTAGTACATCTTTGTTGATTTTAGTGTAGTATTAGTGAAGTTTGATGCATATGTCATGAAACCCTATATCTAGATCTAGAACTAGGATTTTGTTTTTTTTATTTTTTCCTTTATGTGACTAGGGTTTGCATGTAGGTGAATGTGTAAGATTTTAATTGTTGCTAATGTGTAAAATATCCTCTACCATGGCTACTAATTATCATTTAATATTTATTTTGATTCCTTTCTATAATGTGTGTTTTTAATTAGTTATGGATAAATAGGCCATTAATTAATTATCCTCTACTATGAAATTGGAATGGAGTTTGCATGAAAGGTAGTGGATGAAATATTAAATGTTGCTAATTGTTTTCTTTGAAATTGTTTATTTGAACCAATTAATTTATATTTTAAAATATTTATGCATTAATAGTCAATTAATTAACTATCCTCTACTACCATGGTGCGTGTCTTAGGTATATACAATTATTCTCGAGTAATATTCTTTCTTTGGTTGTTTTGTTTCTATAAGATGGACTACAAGAACTCTTGGATGTATGGTTCGTTAAGATACGATGCTCTTTTCCGTGATGAGGTGGACAAATTCATCAAAGCCGTAGAGAAGTATGCAGCGACGTTGAAAGAGAATAGTGACATGATTATTTATCCCTGTAAAGATTGCAAGAACCTTATTGCATTTTAAGATGTGAGTACCATCAAAGAACATCTGATTAGGAGATGATTTGTTCCGGACTACACAGTGTGGATTCATCATGGTGAAACAGTGGTTGTTGATGACAGCGACGATGATCTAGCTGATGAAGCTGAAACCCAAGCATACTTGTCCCAATTCACAGACGATCTTGAGCAACAAATGGATCGTGACTATGGCAATCAACAAGGTGGTAGCTTTGGCAATCAACAAGGTGGTGATGATGCTGGTGGTGCCAGCAATGATGGCGAAGCATGTGAGGGGGATACAGATGACGGTGACAACTTGGACGAAATGCTTGGGGCCTTTGGACTAGAAATATTAGAAAAGAGCAAGAGAGGTCTAGAAAATCTTGAGAGGGTGACAAAAGCATTGAAGAAGACTATGTATGATGCTGAGAAGGGTTGTCCGACATACTTCACACTGCTACATTTTGTGCTTGAGCTACTCATCCTAAAGGCTAAGTACGGCTGGTCGGACTGTAGTTTCAATGATCTGTTGTGCCTCATGTCACGGTTGCTCCCGCGGCCAAACACAGTTCCTGCCAACACATACCAAGTGAAGAAGGTTATAAGTCCACTCACATTGGGGGTTGAAAAAATCCATGCATGCCCCAACCACTGTATCCTTTTTTGGCGTGGCACATCGTTCGAGACTTTAGATACATGTCCTAGGTGTGGGGCTAGTCGGTACAAGAACAATGACCTTCAAAGTGGGGTGGAAGCCTCCACAGGAAAGAGGAAGAAGGGTGGGAAGAAGGTGGTGCAAGAATCTCAGCCCCCAGAGGAAACTCCATTAGGCAACGATGCAAATAAGAGAAGAATTCTTGCCCTGGTTATGTGGTACTTGCCAGTGACCGATCGCTTGAGGTGTATGTTTCTAAACCCTAAGGAAGCCACACTGATAACATGGTGGGATGATGAGCGCAAGGTGGATGATGATACGATCGCACACCCGGCCGATTGTAGCCAGTGGCAAGCATTCGATGCCAAGTACAAAGCAGAATTCAGTGATGACCCACGGAATGTACAGTTCAGCTTGAGCATCGATGGAATAAATCCCTTCAATGAGAGGATGACCGACCACAGCACATGGCCAGTCATCTTGACCATGTACAACCTCCCAACGTATTTGTGTCAGAAGAGGAAGTACCTTCTCCTCACCATTCTTATCTCTGGCCCCAAACAACAAGGCATTGATATAGACGTGTTCTTGGAGCCTCTGATGCAAGAAATGGAGAGGCTATGGAGGTATGGGGAGCCGATGTACGATGCATTCCGGCGGGAGGACTTCATATGCAAAGCAATAATATTTGTTACTACCAATGATTACCCCATGCTGTTTGCCCTATCTGGATAGTTCAAAGGCAAGACTGGATGCTTAGTTTGTTTGGATGGTACTAAATGGGTGTTCCTAGATGGATCCAGGAAGATAGTTTACATAAGGAACCAGCGCTTCTTAAAGACAAGTCACAAGTACCATGGAAAATTATACCTAAGATACTATGGCAACATCCCAGAGGATGAACCCCCTCTAGAGAGACGTCATAATGGAGAACATGTGTTCAGAATGGTCCAAAACATACACGTCGTCTATGGAAAGAAGAATCCGGATGGAACGATCAGAGATAGAAGCACACCTCCTATCGAAGGCGTACCATTCAAGAAGCAATCGATCTTCTTTCAGTACCTACCTTATTGGCCAGACTTAGAGGTCCCCCATGCCATTGATGCGATGCACGTGCAGAAGAATGTCTTTGAGAGTCTTATGGCTACCTTGATGGACACGGGCAAGTCAAAGGATGGTCTCAGATCACGGAAAGACATGATGCAGCTGAACGTGATGCGGGAGCTTTGGCTGGTACAGCAGGATAATGGCAAGTACAGTCTTCCCGCGGCTAGCTTCAACCTAACCCTAGAGGAGAGGAGAGCTATATGTAATTTCCTTAGGGGGTCAGAGTGCCGACTGGGTTTTCGACGAACCCAAAGAAGCTAGTGTCAATGAAGGACCTATCATTAACATACTACAAGGCTCATGATTGTCATATGATGCTGACAATGTTCCTACCAATTGCAATCAGGGCTATAAAGCCAGAGTTCCTAAAGATGGCCATCACCCGCATGTGCTACTTCTTTTCGAAGATCTCACAGAAGACGATTCGTAGGCAAGAGCAGAGTGACCTACATGAATTCATGCTGGAGACCTAGAACCAGCTAGAGATGTGTTTACCTCCCGCTTTTTTTGATATAATGGTACATCTCATGTGTCGGTGTTTTGGAACCGGGGGTCCCTCAACCAACGAGTGAATTTGTTCTGCGTGTCCCTAATCCCGGATGGTGATGCAAAGAGACACAAGGTTTATACTGGTTCGGGCAGTCGAGGCCCTACGTCCAGTCTGAGAGATTGATCTTGTATTCCTTGCACCGGAGTGCTCGTGGTAGGGGGTTACAAGCTGGGTGAGAGAGGGAGCTAGCCCCAGGTCTCGGCGAGGGTGATGCGAACTGCTTGGGTCGTTGCTCCCAAGCAGCGTGGAAGTGCGTGATTCTATCGGTGTGTTTTTCCTCCCCCCCCCCTGAAATGGCCCTGGCTACCTCCTTTTATAGTTACAAGGAGGAAGCGAGAGGTACATGAGAAGGCTACTACTATTTGCTGACGTATCCCGCTCCCTGAAGCAGTATGGCGTCGTGGGAGTTCCAGTCGACGTCTAGTCGGTATGGTCTTCAGGCCGACGACATGCTGCGCTCTTGTACTTTTGTTGACTTGGTGCAATGCCGAGGCCTGGTGGCTGCTGCAGTAGGCTGTGTCGAGGCCTATCGCGCTGAGGCCGAGACCCTCTGTGCTGAGGCCTGCTGTGCCGAGGCCTTTAGCGGGTGGCAATGTGAGGTCTGGGCGGCCATCGTCGATAGTTGATTTGGGCGGGACAGTGCCGAACATGCGTCTACAGGATACGGTGCCCTGTATCGTCAGTAAGGGATGGTGAAAAGGCGATTTGACCGTTGTCCTGTCGCGGCATACTGCCGATCGTGGCTTTCGTAGTGAGGGCAGCTGGGTGCATTAATTGGATGCGATAGCCTGCCAGAGTGACTTTCGAGGCGGAGGTGACGAGATTGCCGGACGAGCCCAGCCTCGGGCGAGGCGGAGCATGGCCAGTTCGCCCGAGGCCCTTCCGGGAGTCTCGGGCGAGGCGGAATCCGAGGCTCATCGGGGATCAGGGGTCTCGAGCGGGGCGGAGCGGTCGGTTCGCTGGCCCCGAGGTGACAGGAACCCGGTTCTGACTCCCCACGTCGTGTCCGTCCTTGGTGCAGGAGTTTAGGCAGCACAGTAGCCGGTAACCCTTGCACAGTCCCGTCGTGGATGGCAGGGTGCTGACGTGACGGACGTCTGGTCTGCCACGTCGCTGCACTGCGCCGTTGTGTGATTTTGTCGGAGTGGTTGAGCGCCTCGATGGGACGTGCGGGAGTGACATGCTGGTCGTACTCGGTTTTGTGCGTCGTGGGGCTCCAGTACGGCTTGATGCAGGACATGGCGGGCGACGTGCGGGTTGCCGTGTAACGACGTCGTAGGGGTCAGCGGCTATGCCGAGGCCGAGCCATCGCGGGGGGCTTGGTGGTCATGGACCCTCAGGCTGCCGAGCCCGTGAAGCAAACTGTCGAGGTCCTTGGGGGGAGTTATTGGCCTTGGGCACTGATCCCGAGGCTACAGTAGCCCAGATGTGGCTTCCCACGCTGCATTGTCCTCGGTGCAGGAGTTGGCAGCATAGTGAGGCATGGGCGTCACGGTGGTTAGTACAGTGGCGGGTAACCCCTGCCCAGTCCTGCCTCCTGTCCCATCGGCCATTCTGCCGTACTGTGCCGGGCGTGCGGCCGTTGTCAGGGGCAGCAGTTGGCTGAGTCGTCGTGACACGACGTTTTGCCAGGGGGACGGGAGAAGGAAGAGGTGGCGGAGTGCTACCGAGCCCGTCTTGCGCGAGACAGAGGGTCGGTGGCCCGGCCGAGGCCTTTGACGGGGAACCGGCCGAGGCCCGTAGCGAGGGGGCCTCGGGCGAATCGGAGAATCGGTCGAGGCCTGCGGCGATGGGCCTCGGGCGAGTCGGAGGATCGGCCGAGGCCCTTGGAGCCTCGGGCGAGTCGGAGGATCGGCCGAGGCCAGCAGTGTTTAGCTGGTTTCGATCTTTACGAAGTGTAAGCAGTTGCTTTTCTGGGTCTTGCTTGGGGTACCCCTCCTCGCGGTACCCGACAGTAGCCCCCGAGCCTTGGGGGGAGTGGAGGCACTCCCCCTGAGGTTCTGACGAGAATTGGCTCTCGGTAGTTCCTGTCGGGATGGTGTTTTGTCTTCGAGGTTTCGGTGGGTGCGCGCGAGCGCACCCGCCGGGTGTAGCCCCCGAGGCCCTGGAGGAGTGATTTCATTTCTCCAGGGGCTTTTTTCTCTTTCGAGTGGGGAGTTACATTGTGTTTGCCGGGCCCGTGGGTGCGAGTTCGGATCGCAGGGCCTCGACGATGCTGCGGGAAGAGTCCCTTAGCCTCCGCCTGGAGCGAGAGGGCCGTCAGGGGTTCACCCGGCTTTTTGTACGACCCTCGCGCTTCCTTTTCGCTTGGAAGGAGGGTTTGTGTTGCCGAGCCCCCTCGTGTGTGAGCCCAAGTCGCTGGGTCTCGGTAAAGTGTCGCAGGAAGAGTCCCTTAGCCTCTGCGCGGAGCGAGAGGGCCGTCAGGGATTCTCCTGACTTTTTGTTCGACCCTCGCGCTTCCTTTTCGCTTGGAAGGAGGGGTGGAAGATGCCACGCTACCCTCGGTGGGCGCGAGCGACGGCATTTCCGGTGAGCTGCTATCGGGTAAGTCCGAGTGGAGGCCCGTACCCCGTTCGCTGGGGGTCGGCTGGCGGTCCGGGGACGCGCTCCAAGAGTACCGGAGGGTTTCTCTAGTGGGTGCCGAGGCCGTTCGCTGGGCCTCGGTGGCTCGTGCCTCCCT